>NC_051161.1:90925201-91028835 GCF_013339745.2 Dermacentor silvarum
TTCAGGGTCCAATTTGTCTACGCAGGACGTCATGATACAGCTGAAAACGGACGTGATTGATCCTGGGTACGGTACGGGCACCAAGGCTATCTTGGGGCTCGACCTAAATAAAGCTTTTGACAATGTTGCCCATGAGGCAATATTGAGGAACCTATCAGACATAGGACCAGGGGGTAGAACCTTCCGCTACATCAGATCATTTTTGGAGGGCAGGACTGCAGAGATTGTGGTCGGAGAAGTGAAATCGGATTCCTTCACGTTGGGGGCCAGAGGGACACCGCAGGGGTCAGTTCTTTCGCCGTTCCTGTTTAACCTCGCCTTAATTAAGATACCGCCGAAGCTGGAAGAGATATCGGGACTAAAACACACATTCTATGCGGACGATATTACTCTATGGGTTACCAGGGGCAGTGACGGACAACTGGAGGATACACTGCAACGAGCAGTGGATATTGTGGAAAAGCTAGCGGGGGAGGCGGGACTCACGTGCTCTCAGCCCAAGTCCGAGCTTTTTGTGGTTAGGGACAAACCACGAGGACTACATGCGAGGCACTGTGTTCCGCCACCCCCGCTAGAGGTGAAGGTGGGGGGTATGCCGGTCGCTGAGGCCCAAACGATTAGGATTCTAGGTCTGTATCTGCAGACTAACAGGAAGAATAGGGAGGCTTTGGCAAGGCTTAAAAATACGGTCAACGCCACCGTGAGACTAATCAGGAGAATCGCCAATCGCAAAAGAGGGGTGAAGGAAAAGGAATTGTGTAGGCTAGTACAGGCGTTTGTGCTCAGTAGGATAGTTTATGCGACGCCTTATATGAAGTTGGACGCGACGGAAAAAGGCAAGGTGGATGCTATGATTAGGCAGGCGTATAAGGCGGCCCTTGGGCTGTCTAACAATGCGCCTACCGAAAGGCTGCTGAGATTAGGGGTGCATAACACCCTGGAAGAACTACGGGAGGCACACTTGGTGATGCAGCTCGCTAGGCTTTCGAAAACTAAATCGGGCAGGGACATATTGGAGAGGATCGGTATTGGGGTTAAGGCTCCTGTCGGGGACATGAAAACTCAGGTGCGGCGGGAACTCCACAAGACCTTATACATAAAGCCTTTGCCCAAGAATATGCATCCGATACATGATGAGGAACGCAGGAAGGCAAGAGCTAGAGCTTTACATGCTAAGTACGGGAAGTACAACGGGGCAGTCTATGTAGACGTTGCGGAGTACAAGGACAAGGACGCATTTGTGATTGCGGTGGTGGACGGACGGGGACGCTCGATCGCCTCTGGATCGGTCAAAACCCGCTCCTCAGAAACTGCAGAGGAAGCGGCAATAGCGCTAGCTATAGCTAATACTGAATCTGACCTGATTCTCAGCGATTCAAAAACAGCCATCCGAAATTTGGCAAGGGGCAGAATATCTGTCACGGCGGCACATTTGCTGAATAGGGCCACGAGACGAGAGACTAGGGAGGTGGAAATTGTCTGGGTGCCAGCACACTCTGGGAATCCTGGGAACGAGGCGGCTCACATAAATGCTCGAGGTTTCGTCAGCCGAGCAGGTGGGCTGGTCGTTCCAGGGAGGTCCACGAGAGATGGGCTGGTGTCCTTTCACGACATTACAAACCACTATAAGCTGGAGCGGAGGATTTACCCACCCCCAGACAAGAAGATGACTAAGGCGCAGGAATGCATATGGAGAAGGTTGCAGACTAGGTCTTTTCCCAATCCATACGTGTTGAGCAAAATATACCCGGAGGAGATTAAGCCGGAATGCAGATGGTGCCAGGAACTGGCAACCTATGACCACATCATATGGGAATGTAGCATAGTGTCGCCACCGGCGGATATTATGCCTGATCCTTCTCTAGAGCAGTGGGAGGCCGTGTTGGTCAGCTCAGACTCGGTAGTGCAGAGCAGCGTCGTGGAGTGGGCCACCCAGGTCGCCGTCAACCATGGGTTGATGGCCATCTAACACGGAATCGTCCGCACATCGCTTTTGACGAAATAAAGTTTTCTCCATCCATCCAGAGCAAACGCGCCTTCTTCCGACACGCGAAAGGCCGTGGGGGGGGGGGGGGGGGGAGGGAGAGGGAAGGGAGGCGACGTTTAGCTGCGGCACCAAGTGCCTATTTATATCAGAGGCTCCGGCAACAGTCACCAACGCCGCACGCATTTTGAGCGAACGCGGGCAAAACGCCGACGGCGTCGACAACAGTTCTGCGTGTTGCCGGTGCTGCTGCATGTCCAAGTTTATACAGCTGATAAAGCTAATATCATTACTCCGTATAGCTCTCTACAAATTTATATAGAACAAACGCGACTTCTTCCGTCAGTCGAAAGCCAGTGGGGGGAAGGGAGGGAGGGGAGGCGATGTTTAGCTGTGGCACAAAATGCGTATTTATATAAAAAAAGTTGTCGCAGTTTCACCTGAAAGGCGAAGCATCAATTGCGATAGCAAATTTGCAGAGAGCTATACGGAGTAATGATATTAGCTTTATCAGCTGTATAAACTTGGACATGCAGCAGCACCGGCAACACGCAGAACTGTTGTCGACGCCGTCGGCGTTTTTCCCGCGTTCGCACAAGATGAGTGCGGCGTTGGTGACTGTTGCCGGAGCCTCTGATAAAAATAGGCACGTGGTGCCGCAGCTAAACGTCGCCTCCCTTTCCTCCCCCTCCCCCCGCTCCCCCACGGCCTCTAGCGCGTCGGAAGAAGGCGCGTTTGCTCTACATATATGGTGATTGTAAAGGAGGAAAGAGACGCCTACTTCTGCAGCCCTTAAGGGAGCACGGCGCAGAACGCACGTTTGTTCTCCGCCGTGCGTTCACTCCCCGTGAAAGCGTGCGTCCCTCGCGCCCTTTCACTCGCACATACAGCGTTCGGCGGTGGTAAGTGGTTCTTGAGGGAAAGGGAAAGGTTGGCGCTATCTTCTGCAGCCCTTGAGGGAGCACGGCTCAGCGCCAACGGGGAGGGGTAAGTGGGAGCGAAAGAAGGGATAGAGTGGAGACGCCATGGCTGGGCGAAGCAAAACCGGCAGGCATAGGCGGCACGTATCAGGCCGAGATGGAAGGCCTTGGCGTGCTGCAGAGTCTGCAGGGGTGTTGTGCCAGGCCGGTCAGGCCCGGGGTGGAGTGGGAGGCCGTGAGGCCTTCCCGCTTGTAGAAATGTCCTTAGAGGCGTGCGGAGAGCCCTGACGAGTCAAGGAACTCCACGACGCCTCGAAGTGCAGAAAGGTGGTGTCGGCCGGGGAAGAGGAGATCTTCCTCCTTGCCACAGGGGAGGCCCAGGCGGCGGAACTCCTGCAGGAGTGGGCCCCGCTGCTGGAGGTACGCCGGGCAGGCCAGCAGGAGATGTTCGATCGTCTCCGGCTCCCCGCAGGAGCTGCAGGCCGGGCGCGCGGCGATCGATAAGTGGTTCTTGAGGGAAAGGGAAAGGTTGGCACTATCTTCTGCAGCCCTTGAGGGAGCACGGCTCAGCGCCAACGGGGAGGGGTAAGTGGGAGCGAAAGAAGGGATAGAGTGGAGTCGCCATGGCTGGGTGAAGCAAAACCGGCAGGCATAGGCGGCACGTATCAGGCCGAGATGGAAGGCCTTGGTGTGCTGCAGAGTCTGCAGGGGTGTTGTGCGACGATTTCATCTCCATTGACGTCATACGGAACCTCACGGCGACGGCGACGGCGACGGCGACGCCGACGGCACAAATCTGCTTTTGAGTGTCCATATAATTGCTATCGCAATAAAACGTTGCGAGGCGAAAAGGCGGTAAAGACTTCCGACGCTGTTCGACGAGTTTCTCGTTCTGATCTCGTCGAAAACCTCCGAGCCGCCCCCAGAGGCCCTGGCAACAGTCACTACGCCGCGCGCGGTCGGTGCGAACGCGGGCAAAACGGTGACGGTGTCGACACCAGTTCGGCGCGTTGCTGGTGCTGCTGCATGTCCAAGTTTATACAGCTGACAAAACTATTATCCTTACTCCGTATTCTCTACTAAGTTGCTATCGCAAGTGATGCTTCGCCTTTCGGGTGAAACTGCGACTTCTTTTTGGGTGAGTTTGCCAATAGCAGCCTTATTTTTATTCACCAACAAGCAATTAATCGTGCTGACATAACGGACGAAGACTCCCGATGCATCGCATTTTATGTTTTATTCTTTCCAAACGACCAGAATCCTGATTTATTGCAACAATGTGGAGGTATCGTTTGAAGGCCCAGATGCCACGAAATTCAAGGGGGCCAAGAAAGGACGCCTCTACCTCACCACGCACCGGGTATGCTTTGTTTCTTTCTCTCAGAGCTTCATTTTTCTACTCTCGTCTTTCTGGTGTTTTATCACTACTATATGTGTTCAGATTCTCCGCCAGCAAACATATCCAACTGAACCCATCTCATGATGAATATGGACGTTATTATGATTAGCAATTAAGCAATGTAGCAACACTACGCATTGCCACCACCGAAACGCGTTATGCATAAGGCGCGTGTGCAGCCGGATTCCTCTCTCGCGCTTGCCACTGAACACACTGCGCCTTCTATCGGCACCACCTCGACGTCCGTGCGTGGCGAGTGTGTGAATTCAGACAAGATTGTCTCAGTATATATAACATGGGTTTGATTCCGCCTAGCATTGAATTAATTTTTTATCACTTCTTCCAACGGTCGGGCAGGCGGGCAGGCAGGCGTGCCAGCAGGCAGGATGGCAGGAGGGAAGGCAGGCAGGCAGGCAGGCAGGCGAGTGGTCAGGCAGGCGGGGAAGCCTGGCCACTCGCTGCAGGCAGGCGGGCAGGCAGGCAGGCAGACAGGAAGGCGGGCGGGAGGGCGGGTTGGTAGGCAGGTGCGCCGGCAGGCAGGAGGGCAGGAGGGAAGGCAGGCTGGCAGGCAAGTGGCCAGGCAGGCGGGCAGGCCTGGCCACTCGCAGGCAGGCGGGCAGGCAGGCAGGCAGGCAGGCAGGCAGGAAGGAAGGCTGGCGGGCGGGCGGGCGGGCGGGCGGGCGGGCGGGCGGGCGGGCGGGCGGGCGGGCGGGCGGGCGAGCGGGCGGGCGGGCGGGCATGCGGGCGGGCATGCGGGCGGGCATGCGGGCATGCGGGCATGCGGGCAGTCGTGCAGGCAGGCGGGCAGGCAGGTGGGCAGGCAGGCGGGCAGGCAGGCAGGCGGGCAGGCAGGCAGGCGGGCAGGAAGGCAGGCAGGCGGGCAGGCGGGCAGTCAGACCGGACTGTACTAGACCGGGCGGGAGGGCAAGCGGGCAGGCAGGCAGGTGGGCAGCGGACCGGACCGGACCAGGCGTTATGATGGGCGGGCAGGCGGACCAAACCGGGCGGGTGGGCGGATTTCGCTGACAAATTTCACGAGAGGAAAAGCAAGTTTTTTTCAGCGCAGGCAGTGCGTAGCCCCCAAACATTTAAAAAAGTCAAGCTTGTCTAGAGTTTATTTACACGTACATGTTTAAAATGTCATCAAGGTTGTATTTTAGTCTCATATAAGGAACGAAGCGGTTACAATCCCTTTGTTTCAAAATATGCAGTACGACATTGCCTTTTATACTTTGCTTAAATTATCATCTGTGTGCAGGTGATTTTCATCAACAACAGACAATCAGACTTCCTACGCTCATTCAGCTTCCCATTCATCAACATCAGCAACCTGAGCCTTGAACAACCTTTCTTTGGAGCTAACTACATCAAGGGAAAAGTCACAGCTGAGGCGAATGGTACGGAGCATTCCTGCATCCATTTAGATGCTTATTAATGAAGCAAGAGAGAAAAACGTGATGTCAAGCTAAAGTGACTGACTGCTCCTCTAAGGTTGTTAGAACTTTCATATTAGGGAGAGAATTCGCACCGCCACTGTAAAAATGTTCCAATAAGACACGCACTGTTTCTAATTTGCAAATTATGCTGCAACTTCGATAACAAAGTTGATTACGCAGTACTTAAACTACAATTAAAATGAAGTTTGGGCAATTATATTGAATTTTCAGAACAACAAACTTACGCTGCTTTTCCACGCCACATTGTGTTATTTTACGGAGTGTGGCTTCTCTCTGTGTGATCCTCTTACCTAAGCGAAGCAGAAGAGCCATCTTAGCACTACTTTCAATATGGATGGAGCAGCATACAGTGGTATATTTAAGTACGTTCTTCTCACGGGCTATTAATATTGCTTAAGAATTGTGTAGTGTACTTGAAGCGCGATGTTCTTGCCACAAGCAAGTTGTATTTAGCATAAAGAAAACGCTTCGGTGTGGCTAAAATGGTAAGGTAACTTTTTCAATCAATTTCACGGCTGGTTTTATTGCTGCTCTAAGGGACCAATGAATCGCCAGAACGACTCTTAAATAATACAAAAAGACGTAAGGCGTGCAGACACGGACACGAGAGAAGTGGGCAACACGAACGCCGACTATCAACTGAAGGAAGCACTGAGGCAAAAAAAAAAGAAAGAAAAAGAAGACACAAAACTCATCAGCGCATGCTCTGGAAAGGTAGCACCACGTCTAAATCGGGTACACGTGCTGGTCTACGTGAGAGATAACTGTTGAGACATTTGATCTCTTCCTTATGTAAGGTAATCGGAGGCTCACTCACGCACGCACTTCCACCTTTATTGATATACGAAGCCTCGACCATTAGACGCGTATCTTCATTCCTATGCCTGCACAATATCACGCATTCATTTAACTCTGGCGTACAGCCTTGGCAAACTTGGCAATGTAAGGAAAGATTGGAAGGCGATCCACCGGTTAACGACCTTTATGTTCCATTTGCCTCTGATTGATACACCACCCTGTTTCCCTACGTAGAAAAGGCCACATCTAAAGGGAACTTTGTATACCACACCCATACGACACTCAGTAAAATTGTTGTTCTGGATGTGCTTCACTGGACAAATATCTGTTCTTTTTTTTTGCCTTTCACCTGTTTCTTTTTCCTCTGTACGGCAGCGCATATCGTACCTAGCTAATTGGTAGCAGTAAACACAACATTAACACCATATCTACTTGCAACCTTCTTAAGCCTGTGCGATACTGAATGACTAAGAAATAACCACGACTCTTTTCTTGCTATTATTGCTTTATGTAATCACGTCAGTCCCCCGCGAAATCGACTTCTTTAGGCGTTCAGCTACAGTGGCCACTGCCACGCTAGAATAACCTGCTCCTAATAGGCGCCGGACCTGCGCATTAAAACTGGCGCTCATTTTGTGTATGCACGATCTGGTGAACGAAGACTTGAGGCACGATATGGCAGTTCCGTTTTTTACTACTTTGCAATGCTTGGATTGAAAGTTCAACAATTCCTTCGACAATCTAGGGAAGTACTGCCAACACACGTGATTTTGTTCGAAGACGAAGGAAATGTCCAGGAACTGTATTACGCGTTTCTGAGGTGATTCCTTTGTAAACTTTAATCCTCCTCCAGTAAGTTTACATTGCTCACCTACTGAGGTAGCAGCGGAATCAAATTCATCCCTATGGCAGAAAATCAGGTAATCATCAGCGTAACGAAATACCTTCAAAACACAATCGCCCAAGGCCTTAACTGCGCCAGTATTGTTCGGTTCGTCTGTGAAGCGAGAGCGTCTCGCTACATCACGTACATTTGGGACTTGCTGTCTCTTCATGACAGGGAACTGGACAGGCAAGTGTACATTCAATTTTAGGTTCAATGAGGGTGGAGCCATCGATTTCGGATCGGCGATGATCGCAGCAAGGAAGCTCGGTAAGCGTTTTTCTCTCTATCTTAAACCACGTCATATACGATATCAATTGTGATATGGTCTTATGTATTGATTAATATCAATACAAAGCGTATTTGCTCATATCGGCTATCTTGAATAAGAATTTTATTCATTTCTTTCCCTATACAAGAGAAAGTGAAGCGAGAGCTAAAGGCATATTGCCTGACAAGCGATCTTGCTCCAGTCAGCATGTCAAGCGGGGAAAACACACATACGCGCAATGCAATGTGATGCAATTCCATTATATATATATAGACACAAACTATACAATTTTCTAGAAACTAGCAATGTAAATCAACAAAGTAGTTAGTTTCACGGAAATTTACACATATAAAGCAATATTCACCTACAATGTGCAAATGCACTCTAATACATAAAAATACTGAGAACAATAATTCTCGCACAAGATATCTCAGACAATTATTTGAAACATTGTTTTTTCGCATACAATGCATTTACGCATACATTTAATGTACTCAAAACGCACATGAAAAAATAGAAGTAAAATTTTCATGAAAACACCGAAGAAACTCGCAAATGTGTGCACTATACCATGTTCTAACACTAATCTTCTAAGATGCTTTTTATCGAAACGTTCATTAAAGTTCATTTTCTGCCCTAATCCATTAAACAAAATGGGAATTTGATAGTTTATACGCTGTCTACCATAATTTGATCTAACTTGTGGTGTCCTTGTCATGTTTCTCCTCAGGCAATACTGTGGGGAAGGTTTATTTGACGCAATCCTATATAGCTGTTTTTTTTTACATGCTGTATTAGTTTGAGTACCTGGGTTACGTTTAGTTAACTAATTCACAATTTCTGTCATGACATTGCTGAATATTCCATTGCTGAAGAAAGTGACTTTTCTCACTGTTATCGAATGCAGCCTGTAGCGTAGAACATCTGGACGTTCTTTCTCCGGCACTAGTAATCACGATGGTAGTCGTGATGGTGATTATACCATGGTGTAGCGTTAACCGCGCGAAGTATTAACACGGCCGCATGAAAACATATAATAACATCTTGGCCAAGTTGAAGTACTTTTTTTTGGCACCATCTTGACTACAGTTACCATCCCTAATAGGACTCTCGTTTCGTTAAATTTTCTAACTGGTCATAAACCATCTTGAGTTACGCACGTGACCTGCAGTCATCTTTACGCTCAGCAAATAGCACACCTCTTCGGACTTCGTCTATCCCGAGTAATCGTGCCATCCTTGCAAACTGCACTTAAACAAGTGTAGAATGAAAAGCAGGGGCATAAATTAAAGATAAAGAGTAAGCTCTCCCCATTCGGCATGCTCCTATTACAACTTAATGTGGAAAGCCGCTGCCACTCCTTCGTTTCTTTCTTTCCTTTGCACCAGGCGCCGCGCTAGCACGCCTGCAACGACGCTTCTGCGTAATCACCAAAACCGTTTACAACAAGAAATGCTGAGCGCTTCAATTTTATTTACATTCCGGTCAGTTTCAATACAAACAAATCTGTTTTTAAGTGAGTCTGTTTTTTTGCCTCTTCCTACGATGCTGCTGCTGCTGTTGCTGCTGCTGCTGCTGCCGCCGCCATCTGGCTCGCCGCGTCGGGGGGTGGTTCAGAGCGCGTGTACATATATCTGGCAGGATCGCGGCAGAGAGGGAAACTGAAATCTGAAGGTTTAAATGCGAAAGTTGAACGCTGAAAGTCACCAATAGCATGGTCGTCATTATTTCAAAAGAAATTTCTTCCGTCTCTGGCCCTCCCGGAGCAGTGGATGGTGTTACGTCCAAAGCCCGGAGACAAACGTAGAGAGAGAGAGAAATAACTTTATTTAGGAAAAATAGGGTTAAGGGGGCCGGAGGGTGGGTCCTTAGTCCAGGACTCCAGTGGCCACCGCCACACGCCGTGCCTGGTCGAGGAGGCTCAATTGAGTCTCCAGGTCAGTCCGGGCGAGGATGGCTGCCCAAGGCTCCCTAAAGGAATTTTGTGCTAAACGGGGTGAATTTGAATTTTGGGGTCGTGATTGGCACTCCCATGTCACATGGGGCAAGGATGGCCTCCCCCCACACCAGGGGCATTGACTGCCATATCTGGTTGGCCAGATGGCATGCCATCGCCCCAGATGTGGGTAGGTGTTTGTCTGGTTTTTTCTGTATAGCCGAACCTCCTCCACTGTTAATTGCGGGTTTGGCGCGGCGAGTTCTTGGCGAGAACGACGTTGATGTTCTAAGACATCGCATGCTAGTATTTGATTGTTATTTCCGAGTGGGGTGTCATTCCTTGCTCGGATTGAAGTCTCGCGAGCAAGAGCGTCTGCCCCTGTGTTACCAGTGACACCAACATGCCCCGGACACCATACAATGTGATGTTCTTGTCTTAGTCGATCGCCCAAGATGTTAAGGGCGATCCTAGGGATTCTTCCGTGGAGGAAGAGTCGGCAGGCCGCCTGAGAGTCCGTAAGGACGTAGGCGGGCCTGTCTTCTCCGTCCCGTGTCTTTATTGCCAGGGCCACTGCAGCCGCTTCCGCTGTGCTGGTGCAGGCTGTGCGGACTGAAGCTGTTGTTATGGTTCTTGGAATACCGGAGGGTCCCGAAGCAGCCACGATAACGTGTCCCTTAATGTTCTGTGCTGCGTCTGTGTATATTGTGTCGGGGTTATTGCCGAATCGTTTTTCTAATTGTTTGGCTCGGGCATTACGCCTGCCTGAATGATATTTTGGGTTCATTTTTTGGGGGATGGGGGAGATGGGGGAGATGTTGACAAACGTAGAACAGTAGCAAGCACTTTATTGCTACATAGTGCCGCAAGTACGGCGGTACAAAAGGAAGTGAACAGTGAGCGGGGGGAGGCAGTCGAGACATGCCAGCTTTATAGTTATCGCAGTCGGGTCACATGATTACTGGGCGGCTTAGCTGGCCGCTCTTATCAGCAACACGTGGCGCTATCGCATACATGACAGATGGACTTTGTGAACGTTTCAGATACCGCCTCCAAACAGGCCGAAAATAAGGACACAACAATTTTCATTTGGCCCCTAATAACGCACACCCTTCAACATTTCCCTGAATATTAACTCGTAATATTTTCAGCATTTCCACAAAATATAAACTTCGTGAGTGATAAGGTTCTTTCAGAAAACTATGAAAACACGCACAAATGGCTTTTGAGCCATTCTAGCTGCATTAACATCTTCGTTGTAAAAAAAAATGAGTTTTATTTTTTTTTCTAGTTATTGGTAACTTTGTTGCACCAAATGAAACCCTAAATAGACGCCCTCCGTAACAAACCTATTCTAGGTGACGTGCCTTGGTGACGTGCCTTCGAGTCACCGTTGTGACTCGAATCACTAATGCCAGCATATTTGTTTCACCTCTGAGAACAGCTTCGGAGCGGGCAGCTAAAGTTTCGGTACCGCCGTGTCAGCTGCCTTTGGGACCATTCCAGCCACTACCCCCTAATGCCTATCTGCCCGGACAAAATGCGAACTATGGCTTCGTCATCCCTTCCCAGGTGTTTCCTCAAGCCCCGCCAGGTGAGAAAGCCTCACGTGACGCCCTGCAAATATGATGAATGTGCAACAGTTAGCGTAGACGCATAGCGAAGACGCACCGGCGAGCGGCAGCAGTCGTAGCGACACCTTGTGACGATGCGTTCAATTGAAGAACACACAACTAGAAAAGCTTAGTTCTGTGTTCCTAGAATAACCAATTGCATTCTATGTATGTGTTTGCGCAAACGTGTCAGCCGCGTCTAATTCAACATTGAAATATTTTGTGTCATTTATTTCACTAGAAGAGCCGTGAAATACAGCAACGTTTCAAGTACATTACGACATCAGAAAGAATCACTATCAGACCTGGCACCGACTGTATAACGTGCCACCGAAACACCATCTCGGTCTCATCGTTAACATCTGTTTTCCTTGATGGTTTCCAATAACACACGAAGTTACATTAGCAACAGGGTAATATTATGGAGACAATGAACAGCTATGAGTCATAAGGAAAAAAAAGAAACTGCAGTCATTTGCGACCTTCTAGAATCACAACCCGAATGCCAGCTACGCAAATGTTTTGAAATCAGAAGAGGCTGCCGTGTACTGCTTGCTGTTTGTTATACGGGAGCGTTTCGACGCCAAAAAATAACACATTTTCAGTTCCCGTACAACTTTTTCGCATCTATTTTAAACCGTCCTCACAGCCTTCGTTTGCCGTTCTGAGTCGCAGCTATCACGGTGGTGGCCTTGAACGTGCTTCCGCTCCCAATTAATGGTTGCAAATTACACTTCTGGACGCTTAAAGTTATTTGCAATACGTTATTCAAAATGTAGATGGTGAACTGTACCAATGTTTCAAGCAGAAATATTTCGCTTTTTGCGCACAGGCGCGATTCTCAACCTTATGTATACACTGCTCGAAGGACCATCTCAAAGGCTCTGATGACACTTTAGCACTATTCTATGATGCACGCAGTGCACCTGCGACTTCGAAACTTCAAGATGTTCCGCCCAATGCACACTGTGATCCTACAAAGCTCTATATTCATGCACTTACTATCGTTCACAAAGGTTAAGCTGTTCTGCTTTGGCGGTGGCTGCGTATGCCGCGGCCGCGCGCGCCCCATCTTGAAAGCGATCAGTGACGAGTACAGTGACTATAGGCACGCCGAGGGCTGTAATTTGCTATCTAATAATGACTAATAATTTTCTATCGCAATCGATGGTTCGCCTTTCGGGCGAAACTGCGACATTCTTCATCCACTTTTGTTTTCATTTATTTGTCATTGCTTTACCTAAATTAACAACTACAAATAATTGCCCCTATGCTGTCCTTCGTGTCATTGTTTGTTGGCTTCTTATGATTTGACTAAGAAAAAGCGGGCCCCTCGGTTTCCTTTCTTCTTGTTCATATATATATATATATATATATATATATATATATATATATGAACGAGAAGAAAGGGAACCGAGGGGCCCGATTTTTATTAATCATATCATAAGAAGCCAACAAACATTGATGGGAAAACGGTTCCGCGGTAGCTCAATGGTGAGAGCATCGCACGCGTAATGCGAAGACGTGGGTTCGTTCCCCACCTGCGGACAGTTGTTTTTTCATCCGTTTTCATTTCCATTAATTTATCATTTCTTTAATTGAATTAGTGTGTGCAAGTAATTTCCCCTATGTTGTTCTTGGTGGCTTCTGTTGAAACGCTCTCGTTTCAACAGAAGCCACGATCCTCACTCTTTTCTGTGTGCTTTATTTGGTAATAAAGCGCATTCCCATACGTGGCTGCTATTGGTCGTTGCCGTCGGCTACAACGCGGCCGCCGCGGGGTGCCGCCACGAGTCCACTGGCTAAGCCCACCGCGGCTCGCTGAGGACAACCACGTTTGGCTTACGTTTAGCCCGTCGTAGGCACCAAAATCGGAAGCCGTGGCGTCTATGTTAACATCCAAAATAAAATTTGAACTGCGCGCCACGGTGACGTTTTAAAAGCGGTCCCGCCCCACACTCCGTAGCCTTCTCAGGGCAAGACATTGAAGAAGGATCGGGAGCACAGCGGAGGCCGTGATTGATTGCCAATAACTCCGCTTCTGTTGAACGCATTGAAATACTCTTTGCAGCAAAGTATTTCTGAAAGAGCCTATTTTCACTTCAAATGCTTTTCTCCACTTCGATAGAAAGTGGTTCAGGGAAGGCCGGGCGTATGGCCAGTAAACCCTTGTACGCTACCTGTCGTATCAAGGCCACCAGAGTCGAGACCCCTCTACGATGAACGAGAAGAATAAGGGGAACGGTAACGGCCATAAGATCTTACCCAACAGATAATTGAGCCGAGAAAGCACCAAGCAAGACTATGTAAATAATTAGAGGTATGTAGAGTTAAATCGGGCGTCACAAAGAATACCAGCATCGGAGGCGCCCCAGCGAGAGGATCTTCTGGGTATCACTGAATACCTGCCACAGAGTCGAATTCACCATCTTGTCAGCTCTGACTAGCCCAAAGGGCAGCGCGGCCTCTCTGAGTGGCCCAAAATGTACGCTATTACAAAATTTGACAATGTGGCAGAATTAGCCGATGTCCAGAGTAGTACCCTAAATGCCAAGCGTCACGTTATCCTGCTCCCACGTGACCACCTTCTGTCTCTTGACGCCACCATATATACAGTCACCGCCTGGGAAACGAAATCAAAACTCTCTGCAGAAACGTTATTATACGCCATTATTTAGGCAACTCTGAGTATTGCTAGTATTTCTTCTCGAGTTGCGAGGCCCGGGACTTTCATTTAATGATACATATAGTTCTAAAACATCATATCTGCCCTGCTTTAAGCGTGCGCTTCACTGCATCCATACGTAAGTTCGACACCTTCATTAAACAATTTCCGTTATTCTGAATTAATCATAGGACGAAGGCATACCCAAAGTCCCGTCATGTCTTTCTGGAAACTTCCCTGCAGCACAAACGAATAAAAAGATGGCCCAGACTTCAAAATATAGTCTTGTCGTGCAAGAGTGTGGTGCATTGGATTAATCTGTAATACAGCTGCTCCTTAAAGTTTCATTTTGGTATTTCGGCATCTATTGCAGAGAACACAGTGTTTGCGGCCAACGTGCCCCCTCCGTATCCTGGCTTGTACCAGCCAGACCCGCGCACTCAGGGAAGCACATCATATGCTGCTGCGTCAGCCTCTCAGGAAGATAACCGCTCATCACAGCCCCCGCCACCGGGCGTCAAGGATTCTGCGAGCGATACTCAGCAAAGCAACACGAAACCAAATGAAACGCCCAGCACGCAACTCCCGGCACCAGGATTCAAGCACTCTCCAAGCAGGGAGTCACGAGACTGATTCTACGAGTGCCAGCTACGTGACTACACTTGTGTGCGAGCGGAATTCACAGGGAAATTCCGCCACAGGCATCAGGAGCAGCTTCAAGGAAAACCTTTAAATAAATACTCTCCGCGCAAAAAAAAAACAATAAATCACCATGTCGCGAGTCATTGTGAAATGCTAATGTTAGATATGACCACAAACGCCTCTTCCTCATCATCGCCAGCCAATATTTATGTCCACTGCAGGACGAAGGCCTCCCCCAGTGATCTCCAACCCCTGTCTTGTGCTATATATATATATATATATATATATATATATATATATATATATATATATATATAGCACAAGACAGGGGTAACTGGAGATCACTGGGGGATATATATATATATATATATATATATATATATATATATGTGTGTGTGTGTGTGTGTGTGTGTGTGTGTGTGTGTGTGTGTGTGTGTGTGTGTGTGTGTGTGTGTGTGTGTGTGTGTGTGTGTGTGTGTGTGTGTGTGTGTGTGTGTGTGTGTGTGTGTGTGTGTGTGTGTGTGTGTGTGTGTGTGTGTGTGTGTGTGTGTGTGTGTGTGTGTGTGTGTGTGTGTGTGTGTGTGTGTGTGTGTGTGTGTGTGATTAGAACTTGCGCCTGCACATTTCCTAATTTCATCACCCCACCTAATTTTATGCCGTCCTCGACTACGCTTTCCTTCCCTTGGGAGTAATTCTGTAATGGTGTACCGGTTACCTGCTCTACAAATTACACGGCTTGCCAAGCTCCATTTATTTCTTCTAATGTCAACTAGAATATCGGCTATCCCCGTTTGCTCTCTGAGCCACACTGCTATCTTCCTGTTTCTTAACGTGAAGCCTAGCATTTTTCGTTCCATCGCTCTTTGCGTGGTCGTGAACTTAACGCCTACTTAGCCTTTAGTAATGGCATCCGAAATAGAGCGCGCGGCAGGTTTCACTCCGGCCATCCCATTCGGCGCACTCCCCAGCAAAAAAGTGCAATGCGGTGCGCGCGCCCGGCTGCTCAGAGATGGCGCTGTTAGGCGGGGGCCTGGGGCCCAGGCGGCCGCGGCGGCGGCCGGGTAAGGCTGACTGTGCGAGATTTGAACATGCACATTGCCTCTCTTTTCACGTTTTGGGAATGCTTTTACTGGATATATATCACGCAATTTTAACGCGATAGTTTTAAGGGCCCCGTGTCGCAGAATTGCCGGCGTCGGCGTCGGCATCGGTGCCGGCGTCGGCGTCCGCGGCTGAGAAAATCTTCCCAAACCACCCTGACCACGCAGGCCCTCCGAGTGGCGCAGAGGCGTTAGTGAACTAATTGAATCTCTAAAATTAAAATCCGTCAGAAAAATCGTAAAGTACGACTTAACCACAACGTACAGAAATGAGAGCGTCGGAATGTACGAGAAAACATAATTCTATTAAGTGGAAACACAAACCCCTTTTCCAGCATTTCTACCATACAACAGTGGCGCGCCCGGGTAGGTTACTTGCAAAAACACCATCGAGATGGCGCTCGCCTCCTCGGTAGGTCAAACTGTGACTTGGCCTGCCTAATGCCTTTTGGACACGCGCACGCGTCGGGGTAACAGCAAACAAGTAATTGACTAATAAAAGAAAGGTCCTAAGGCCTTCACAATTTAATATAAGACGGTTTATATGGCCCCTGGAAAAATTTATTCACAGCAATGCATTTGTGTTTAAAAGTGAAGGCGACTTTAAGGGCATCGGTGCAAGCTTGGTTTTTGTAAGCTCGCTTTCCCACGCTCTGTACTGCAGTGAAGCCTACAAAGAAAAATGCGATGCGAATGGGGCCCGATAACGCTATCGCGTTCCACTCAAGGCGCAGCTTAAGCGCCCTCCAATTTTTCCAGCTATGCCTCGTGCTCTGCCTCGAACATTTTGCCATCTCAACCGTGTAGTCCTTTTGCGCTTTATTTGATCCTGTGCCTTTCTGTATCATTATCCATTCATATTGTACTATGTATAGTTCGTACTTATAGTAGGTTTATTATTCTATCTTCTTAAAAAGCCATGTGTGAGGTTACACACCATTAATTGTCTGTGAACTTCTAGCTTATCGTAGATGGCAAAGTTTAATTGCTGCCTTCCTTTTTTTGTGTGTGTGTGTGCGCTTTGCGTTGCAGTAAGCCATCCATTGAAATAGCTATCTTCGTGTTTGTACGCCCACTCTGTAAGGTAATGACCTCTGTGTACATAGTACTAGAATCTTACCGAACTTATGTGTTTCCGCCTTTAGATTTAATTTCAATTGAGCGTTTTTGTATTGGTCATGCGGGCTGTTGTTGATGTGCTATTCATGTTGCGTGCGTTTGCGTTCTGCGAGTGATGCTTTTGATATGTTGATTTTTTTAATGCGTTAGCAATTCTATGCCTACCCAACGAGAAGTTTGTCCGTCACGTAAGACGAGTGCAATGGCTCATACCCCCTAAACAATGGCTTATACTCTTGGAAGCAATGGCTCATACGCCAGTAAGCAAGCAAAAAATGCAATGGCTTACACTCACAAGCGTTCAGTAAAGTGAAGCGAACAGTGCATACAATCGTTGAAATCACCCATACAACACGCAGAACAGCATCATCATCATCATCAGCCTATATTTATGTAGAGTGCAGGAAGAAGGCCTCTCCATGCGATCTCCAATTACCCATGTCTTGCGCTAGCTGATTCCAACTTTCGCCTGCAAATTTCCTAACTTCATCATCCCCCTAGTTTTCTGCCGTTCTCGACTGCGCTTCCCTTCTTTTGGTATCCATTCTGTAACTCTAATGGTCCCCTGCCGGTTATCCATCTTACGCATTACATGGCCTGCCCAACTCCATTTTAAAGCGACAGCGTTAAGGGCTCCGTGTCGCACAAAATCCGGCGCCGGCGTCGGTGTCGGCGTCGGCGTGGATGCCGGCGTCCATGGCGGAGAAAATCTTCGCGAACCATCCCAATCGCGCTGGCCCTCCACGAGGTGCAAGGTTTTCGTGAGCAAAAAAAACTGCCAGCCCTTCGACTGGGGTGGAGAGGGAAGACCAGCGAAGCTGTACTATGGTGGGAATTATGTATTTTCAATTATGACTATTAAGATGTGATGGTGTAATTGGGGTTTTGAACTATTAAAGAATGAGAAATATATATGATCCGGTGGTTTTTATATACTTAGTGACCACAGGGACCATGGCCTTATGGTCGCTGCCGTACACCGCCATAGGGTTTACGGCAAAGGTTGGCACGTTCTTCATAAACAAGTCACCAACGCCGCGCGCGTTTGGTGCGAACGCAGGCAAAAGGGCGACGCCGTCAACAACAATCCTGCGCGTTGTTTGTGTGACCGCACACAACCGCTGTCAAAACACTAGCGTGAGCAAGGGCCCCAGCAGCAGCGAGCGAAGGTCGATGCGGTCTATCACTTCAACAGAAACTGAGCGGCGAAAGCACAGCGCATACAAAGGTAGGAGCCGTGTTGCAGATCGCTTTCAAGATATGGTGCGCGCGACCGCCCGGCGCAGCGCAAAGTACAAGTTGCTCGCAGAGCAGAAGCCGCAACCCCTCCCTCGTGCTGCCTTCCCGCTGTCCTCCTTTCGCGTTGGAGATGCAATCGCCAGTTCCCCGTCGCTGGTTGCGTTGTTCCTCCGAACGAACGGCATGCGGCCGGGCCATGGCGAGTCCTAAGGGCAACTGATAAGAGCGCTAGCGCGATGTCTACGTGACGGAACGGCTAAACGCCCTTGTCGACACTGTTACGGGAGAGGCGGGCGAAAGCTCAGAGAGCCGGCGGCACAGGTGGCAGAGGCCGGCATTGCTGCGCGCATGCACCGCAGTGGGAGAGCGGGCACGCACACGCACAGTCTAGGGTGCCTCGATGCCCTCCTCGCCCACCATTCCCCTTCCATTTGGAAGTCGCGTTTGCTCTCCGCCGTGCGTTCGCTCCTCGTGAAAGCGCGCGTCCCTCGCCCTCGCGCGCTTTCACTCGCACATACAGCATACGGCCAATGAGAGTTTTTTTTTCTACATCCGTACGCGACCATCGAAGAGTGAACCCCTAAAAGCTTCGCTGTAATTCAATTTCTCACAGTGAAATCAGTCAGAAAAACAGTAAAGTACGACTTAACCACAACCTACAGACATGGTGGCGTCGGATTGTAATTTGAATGTACGAGAAAACATAATTCTCATCCAAGGAAACTCAAACACAAACCCCTTTTCCAGCATTTCTACCAGATCAACATGGGTGCACTCAGGTAGGTTACTTGCGAAAATCATATCCAGATGGCGCTCGCATCCTCGGCAAGTCAAATTGGGACTTCGCCAGACTAATGCGTTCTGGACGCGCGCGCGTGTCGGGGAAGTAGCAAAGAATTAATAAACTAATAAAAGCCTTCACATTTTATTATAAGATGACTGAAAAAAGTCTTCCCAGCAATGCATTTCTGTTTAAAAAGGAAGCCGTCTTTAAGGGTATCGGTGTAAGCTTGGTCTTTGTAAGCTGGCTTTCCCGCGTGAGGTGTTACGGTGAAGCCCACCGAAAGAAAAATGCGATGCGAACCGGGCCCGATAACGCTATCGCATTCCACTCTTAAAGGCGAAGCTTAAGCGTCCTCCAATTTCCTTTCTCTTAATGTCAATTAGAATAACGTCTATCCCCGTTTGCTCTCTTTGAATGTTCGTTTGCTTTGAATGTTCGTTTGAATCTTCATTTGCTCTCTTTGAATGTTCGCTTACAGGGGGACATTTATTGTCGATGGTTTCTCCATATTTTTTTCGTCCGCGTTCATTTTCCTTTAGCTTATCATTTCTACATTTCAATTAAAAGCTAAAAATATTTTCCCCTATGTTTTTCTTGGCTATAGATTATATGTTGGCTTCATATGGTTGTGTCGGACTCAGGCCCTTCGGTTCCCCGTCTTCTCGTTCATCTTATATAAAATACTGCTGTCATGCGGAAAAGTATACATATAACTAATTTCCGTGCTCTAGTTGCGGCGATTCTGGATATAAGTGTATAGTTCAACTAGGCTCCTTTTTTTAATTAGTCAGGCACCGCAATTACAAAGTCCGAAAATAGCCCGTGGCCTTACACTTGCCCAACAAGCCAAAACCACAGGCGACGAGATTGACTGGGCAAGTGCGCGTGAATGATCTAAAGAAAAAGAACTGACCAGATGCCTGCACCTGGAATCTGTGTGCACCCCCCCCCCCCTTATACCCATGACATTACCAAATTTTCGGTATTTGCTGTCGGATCTACTTGGAACGAATTCTTAGGATGACACCACTTCAAGTTGAAATTACTCTTGTGCTTTAATGCATAAAACGACGTTTTGTTACGAAAGTAACTGAAACGCCAAAGCATTTCTCCGCAAAGTTCGGGAATTATTATCTTGAAACTGGTGTCACCCTGAGAATTCGTTCCAAGTGAATCCGCCTTGTGATCTCCACGGCGAGTATTTGTAAATTACAGTTCGTGCCATAAGTTAATTAGTTGAAAACTGAATTAGTGAATTTTTGTTATTAGTCGATTATGCATTCCAATTTTTTGTGCAAGTATAATGTCCGCCTCTTCGAGTAGGCCAGCTCATGAACTAGTATGGTGCTATCTGGCTGTTTGCCACAGGCAACCTTTAAAAATTTCTTGAAAGTGTTCGCTTAAACACCCGGTATATACACCAAATAACTTGACACAAAATTCTTTTTTGTAAGTACAAAAAGCCGTACGTGCGCGACAGAGCCTGCCGCGAGCATCACTGATTTATCTGACAGGTTTTGTCAAGCATGCGCAGCATTTTGCGTTTACCAGAAATACACATCTTTCTTTCTTTAAATATTTTGTCCGTTGCTCGGAATGGTGGAGCCAGGCGATAATGGCAGAGCTGTCACGTCCGAAATACAGGCCAAGTTTGCGTAGGTCGCCACTCGCCCTTCCCCCTGTACGCCGTAAGCATCTTACCATGGAGCAGTTGGAGAAAAACATGCAGCATTCGATCACTGTCGCATCAACACATAGAGGTTCCTACAAAAGTCACTAGAGGGAAATCTGGCGCTGCCATTACTCAGCTGCGATGGGAATGATGGCTAGCACGTGGATTTGTCTAAGCCTCGTGTTTGAGGCTTCACATGCTCGGGTGACATTATTTAATTATTAAGCGTTAGCTTTGTAAGTTTCCCGACAAGCATAGCTTTGTAAGCACCCACCAAGACCGAGTCTCGGTGCACATCCGTAATCAATAAGAATCGTCTAAGTTAAACGCAATGTTTTAATAAAGATGGCGATATTTTATTCATAAATCCACTTGAAGCCAAGTGGCCGAGGTTAAGGCCAATCAGCGTAATACCGATCATTTGTAGCCGCTGTCGTAAATAGCGCCATAGGTCCATCTGTAGTAATTTGCGTAGGGAACTCCATGCACCTGCGGGCATTGCACGCGCACTAGACATCAAGACGAGGAGCTCGCCCAATCTGAAGACACCGCCTGCGGGCTTATCGGAAGAAGAAGCGATGCACAGTGCGCTGAGGAGATTCGATCGCCAGTAGAGAACTCTGCTCACTGCCGTTACGCTGTAGGAACAGTGACTCTGAACAGTGAGCACAGGCTCACCCTAAATAAATAGTTGTGTTTTACCGAACTGTGTTGATGAAGGTCGGTGCAGTATTTCGATCGACAAACGTTAAAGCAATTCTTTCAGCTTTCCATCCATCTAGTTTCTCGCACTGAAATCTAGTTTCACCCGAGACCTCAGCGATTTTTTTCTTTCACTGTCCTTATCACTTCTGTGATAAGGTGTGCGAGTCGATGACCAAAGGTGGAAAGAAATGAAAGAAAAGGAACCCTTACACTAGAGCCCTTGACTAGACGATGAAATGATCTGTTGCACCAACTGTTGCTTTGCAACATTATCCTACCGTCTACCTCTCCCATTCTGTCTATCTCCCACTCCTGTACTACCTTATATTATTACAGCGAAGCTGTTAAGGGCCCATTCGTCAATGGTCGCGTCCGGCAATAGAAAAAAAACTCTCATTGGCCGTATGCTGTACGTGCGAGTGAAAGCGCACGAGGGCGAGGGACGCGCACTTTCACGGGGAGCGAACGCACGGCGGAGAGCAAACGCGACTTCCCACAGGAAGGCGGGCGGTGGGCGAGGTGGGCATCGAGGCACCCTAGTCGTTGCGCGTGCGTGCCCGCTCTCCCACTGCGGCGCATGCGCCCAGCCCTGCTAGCCTCTGCAGCCTGTGCTGCCAACTCTCTCTGGGCCAAGAAGATTTAGGTGATGACACTGAGCGCGCGCGAGCGTCCAGATTGTGTTCGGCAGCGCGCGAGTGCACCGAGTAGCTCTGCTGCGAGCCGATAGATGGCGCCGCAGTCAGCGGTCCCAACTTAGCGGCGCCGGCGTGTTGACATTGCTCTACCTCCCCTAAATTTCCGTTCGCAGTGGAGTGAGTAAAACTCAAAGCGTGAAAAACAATTCATTATTTCAGATTGCAGTGATAAGTGTACCAGGCTTAATGCTTCGCCAACATGAAGGTTCCTTGTGCAGGGCGTGGATGACGAGGACACGGATCGATCGGGCAGCACTCAAAGCCCATTGAAGTTCCGCTCGCGCGCACATTTGTTTTGTCCGGTCTAGCCGTTCATCCAATCATCAAAAAATAAAACCGTTAGCCCACGTGCTACCCCTCGATCAGAAGAAAATAGTGACAGCACCGGAAAATGTTGTATTTTATGCTTATCGCTGCTTCCATTCACATTCAGAAAACCGATGAAGCATCGTTGCGGGAATTCAGTGTGGCCGCTATATAAATTAAGAAATGAAACGGCGCAAGCTTGCAATATGCAACGCACTAGAGCAAAGAGGCTGTTCATGGCTAGAACTTAAGATGAGAATGCACATCAGCTATGTAAAAACTATTTCAAAGGGGAATTTATTAGGCGGGACGAAGGCAGGCGGTCTTATCTTGGATTACAACATCACTAATACAGTTTACTGATGAAAACCTCAGCAAATGCCTTTTTTATTCCAATTCCACTTAACATAGACCATGTATATTGACACGTATACATGTTTATCTTTCACCGGTGGCCGCTTTCCACCGGCTAACAAATGTTAAAGGTTATCGCTCGGCGCAGGTCGCGCCTGCATCGGAAGCTTCTCGAAGGTTATCGATGCTTCTATCCGTCATCTGTGGTCACCGACGCTCATGTAATCTGATTGTATGAGCGACGCGAATTCTCTAGAACTTTCTAGAAGACACGCAGGCACCAGGGATTAATCTGGAACATTCGATGACTGACGTATAAAAGCCGACGTGTTTCGCCGCTATCGTTGAGCTTTGAGTGTAGCTTGCTTTTGTGGGCACAGGTTCGCCCAATAAAGAATCAGTTTCATCGTACACAGTTTTACGACTGTTTTCTTCAGCGTCACTACTACGTGACAATATTATTCATTTGGCTTTCGTCCATTGAGGACTGAGTGACTCTGGCAGGATCTAAAAAAAGAGGTCACTGTCTTTTTTCTTAAATAGCATATGAGAATGTGCCAATGTAAGCGTATTGGACAATGTACAGCCTGTCCACAATACACTTACACCCGCCGCACAATAATCCATACACTTCTTATTTTTTATTTTGAAAAGACAATACAAAAAAATTGTGCATGAAGCAGCTCGATAATTTTAATAGGGGATAACCATCCCAGAAGCCTACGCTCTCATACACTCCCACAATGCAAAAATGCTGAATAAAAACATGCAAGCGTGTAATATACACCGCACGCGCATTGTAAAAAAAAAATCAGTAGCCAGGATGGAACAAACTTGAAAATCAGGCACACATCTGCACAGAAAACAGCAGGATTATCGAGGGTGCACAAAGATTTATAAAATATGCATATGTCACGTAGCTGGACAGAACCAAGGTAATGTTGTTCGCCGTCTCTTGGAGATACTCCAATTATTTCTTGCATTCCGCCCTAAAACCTAAATATTCCTAATTAATTATTCAACTTCTCAAATATTATAATTATATTAAAAGTGTCAATGAGAAAATTGTAGAGCGACATGAAAGACTCCCGATACAGCTTTCTGTTGCTCAGTACGCGCTACGTAGAATTGTTTTTCCGAGTGTAAAAGCAGCCCACGAATACACGCAAAGTGCCTCGAGCGGCCAGTCGCGCATCAATTTTTCGAGTATTCGCGGGTTTCTTTCACGCTCGGAAAAGACTTTTATGTATCACGTAGTGAGCAACAGAAAGCTGTATCGGGAGTTCTCCATGTTGCTGTACACTTCTCTCATTTACATTTTTTATCTATTTATAGCATTAGAAAAAATGATTACTCAATTATGAAAATATTATGTAATTAGGCAGAATGCAAAAAATAATCCCCAAGCGACGGCAGACAACATTACCTTGGTTCCGTCCAGCTACGTGACATTTGCATATTTTTAAATTTCGGCGCATGATAGTTATGACACCCAGTATATATATTCTACATGCAGCAAAATTTGCACAAACTACTGTGGCACACAACATTTTTTGTGGCACACAGGAGGTTCTCTCTTCCGCAGCGGCTCTCGAGGTTTATTTGACCGTGTGAACTTGTTTGGACTGTTCGGAAATAAGGTGGGAACTGCATTTGCAGACAGAACAGGGCTCTTTGCAAGTCAAGTAGCGCCCTTTTATCGAGCTCCGCGTATTATGCCAGTCGATATTATATCTTCTGAAAAATGCGTGGCGCAGACATGGTCGGTAGGCATTAGAGTTCGGTCTGACCGCAGATTTGCATGGCGCCACTGCTCTAGACGACCGCTGTCGGACGGCGCTTTGAATAAAGGCACACGCGCCGCACAAGTCCGGTATCCAGAATTGCAGTTCGGAACGGAGCACTTTCTAGCCATTTCAAACGCCCCTCTGAAGGCCGCTACCACTTTTGTCGAGGGCCCGCGGCGACAATACCCAAGCACAAGCTCATGAAACGCACGCGAACATAAAGCGTGCCTTAAAAACAGCGCGGCCGCACATGCAAGCAGGAAGATGCAGCAGCGGCAGCACGCGCCTTGCCGCCGAGGCTGGGACCGCATTCCGCAGCGCCCTCTACGACGGCGCCGACCGAGCTGTAACCGAGCCGAACATAATCTGGACGCGAGCGGGCGGCGCTTTCGCGCGCGTTGTGGGGAGAGTGTCAGCACCTCTCTTTATTATTCTTATTTAGTGCTCTGGGCTCTCTCCCGCCTCTCCCCTAACAGTGTAGACAACGGCGTTTAGCTGTTCCGTCAGGTAGCCAGCATTTTGAAATCGATTGTATACGATCACACAAGCAACGCGCACAACTTTTGTCGACGGCGGCGGCGTTTTGCCCGCGTTCGCACCGAACGCGCGCGGCGTTGGTGTCGTGTTTATGAAGAACGTGCCAACCTTTGTCGTACACCCTATGGCGGTGTACCGTAGCGACCATAAGGCCATGGTCCATGTGGTCACTAAATAAATGAAAACCACCGGATCATATATATGTCTGATTCTTCAACAGTTCAAATAACTAATTACACCATCACATCTAAATAGTCATAATTGAAAATACATAATTCCCACCATAGTACAGCTTCGTTGGTCTTCCATCACCACCCCAGTGGAAGGGCTGACAGTTTTTTTTTTTTTTTGCCTGGGTGACCTATGTACATAGTGTCAAAATAAATTGCTAATGTTAGGTCACCGCCGGCAATCAGTTAAATTTAAAAATAACCTTCATTATTATTATTATTATTATTATTATTATTATTATTATTATTTTTAACGCTACTTCAAAAAGCATGCTGAAAGAACTATTGAAGGAGTCATGGTGAAACTAACTTCCACAACACTTTGGCATCATAATTTTCACTGCTTCAACTTCTGTTTCACGTAGAATAACCAAATGTTATCTTATTTTTTTCTGGTCATTTTTTTTCTTTGTCTTTCTGTCTCATCAACATCTTTTATTTACCGTTTGTATTATGTTCATGGCACGGTCCTACAAGCCAATTGAGGCTTAGACCGGCCTGTTTGTGTTGCTCTGTATTTTTTTTGGTGAATAAACATTATTATTATTATTATTATTATTATTATTATTATTATTATTATTATTATTATTATTATTATTATTATTATTATTATTATTATTATTCCAGAGGGTCCCTCGCATAGAGTTTCATATTACTATAACTAGAGGGCAATGTGGCGCTGCGATCGTTCAACTATCATGGGAATGATGGGAAGTACAGGCTACGGATTGGTATTCTGTTGACTGGCTAACTAGTCTACAGGTATTTTTTTGTCAGTTTTGGTTTCGCTAGTTTTGCTCCAAGCGCAGTTGCTACAATCCGTAGAACACAAACTTACTTGTGGTAGGAAAGGTTGCTGCTTCCTGGCTGTAGTCTGCTGTCGCAAAACGGGTAAGCGCAAAGCCACGACATAACAGTTGCTGGCGCGCACTTGAGAAGAAGCGGTACGTCAACATAAAATATAGTGAAGCATGCTCGTAAGAGGCCACAAGCGTCCAAGATAGCACTGCAGCAGATGTGTTTAAAAGTACTCGAAGACGTTCATCAATCGTGACAGCCGATGCAGCCTTTCGAAAGAGTGAGAGAGTTCGCAAGTGCGTCTGCGCAAACGCAACTGCGTCTGCGAGAAAAGTTCACTTTCCCCGCGTTCGCAGCGAGCAGGCGTCTCTCAAAGGCGCAACACTTTTCTCATAATACAAAATTTTTATTCCCACAAATATTTGATGAGTATTTTTTATATAAGCACATGCATGGTTGTTATTGCTGTTGTGAAAGTAAATAAATAGTTATTCAATGGCGCTAAATCAGGCAGAACGATGCATACCCTGGTGGTAAACCATGCTTCAATCTCAAAGTCATACAAACTTTATTCAATGTATTATGCATTGTATAAAACACAACATAAATAAAATTAATTTTTGCACAAAAATGTTTTAATACAGCTTCGTTTACTGCGCCGCATGCAAACGCCACCAGTTTCAAGACAGAAGTCAATCCGAAGCCTGTACTTCCCATCATTCCCATGTAGGTTGAGGCGACGTTCAGGAGAACCCCCGTAGACACTAGCGCCACTTTTCCCTCTAGGTTTTTTATTTAGAAACTCTATGGTCCCTCGTATCAGCGGTATTGGTTACGATGGCGACACTCACTGTTGTCTACATGGTGCACGCTGACCGATTCCCCCTCATGAGTACGTATAATATAGAACAGGTCTCTCTAGCAGGTGCAATGAATACAACGCTGTCAAACAATGCCTCTATGGCAGTTACAGTGGTTGCTGAAGGCGTTGCTTGGGTACAGCGTTGTCATCTTTGTTAAAATAAATCCCAACTCAATGTCGTTACGTACGTTGCCAAATGTTGTGTATAAAGCGGAGATTTCCCTTGATCTCGAAGTTAAGAAATAATTTCGAAATAATGATCTACAGCTCAATAATAACGGTTTAGTTACATGTTAAACTATATTGGGTATGTGATCACTTTGTTGTTCTGTTTGGCTGACGAGGTGTACTAGATTGTGATTTTACCGGCATTTCTTAACTACTCTTCGGTATTTATTATCTCAGCCTCTGAAATCTTCTTGACTTCGGCTTCGTGCAGCAGCCAAGTGCTTGCTATTGATGGTAGTAGGCCGTCGAAGTTACTGCCCAATGCCTTGACGCTGTCGTCGATGAAGAGGTGGCCGGGATTGCGATGATCAACGCCCCAGGTTTTTTCCTTTCCTATCCCGTAATCGCAGCACCGGTGGTAGTGGTTGATCACTAACTCATTGCTGTCCACGTAGACGGCTTCTTCAGACGCGCGACAGAACTCGGTGATCCTGTGTATCGCTGCAGAGCAGACAGCGCGAGCGCGAGCGATGTACTTGAGCGTAAAGTTGTGCTTGATTACGCCCGAATGAGCGTTCAGGATCCGGGATCGCAGCGGCAGCACGCCTCGCCGAACGTAATCGTGGTTCAATTGGTGCTCGAAGCAAAAGACTCGGTTCCTCGGAACGAGGCTGCCCACTTTGCCCGCTCCTCGCCTGCTTTCGACGCTCTCGATCAACGCCGACAGGTTGCCACCGTACTTAGCGCCTGGGACTAGGAGTTCATCGAAGTCGACGTTCACGAAGTACTCCGTCTTAAAGCGGGACCGGAACGCGCAGTCTGACAGCATCGCGGCCTCGCCCCAGCCGACGTTCGAGTCGTTGTACGGGATGGTCAGTTTGAATGGCACCAGTGTGATGTCCCAGCCTTCGGCTTGCAGTCGCCCCACGAGCTGCAGCATGGGCTGGCTCATTTCCAAGTCGTAGAAGAAGAACGACTCGGGCGCCGATCATCCTGTAGTGAGTCACGAACTCTATGACCTCCCACAGCCTGAAGGTTCGCCCGTGCATGGGTCTCATGCACACGGAGCAGCACTTGGCGGGCGCTGTTGCAGGTGGACTCTGCACCGGCAGCTGCACCTGATCAGTCGAGGCTGTGCCAACGGCTCTGAGAGTTAGAGACACGGGTTTCCGAAGTTCAGCAACGCCTTGCAGAGGGCAGATCAGGTGAGTCCTGAGGAACGCGTGATGGAACTCTTCCGACATTTTTTTCACGAGCACGGGCGTTCGCAGCGACTGTCCGTCGGCGGTGCGAATGAGGCATTCGATCGCGCCTGTAGGCGTCGAGGACGAGTTGTCCAGCTTCATGTCTCTTCGCACGAGGCTGACGACGTGGACGCCCCAAATTGTAGCGTTCGCCAGATAAGCCGAGAAGACGTGGACCTTGTCCTTCAGCAGAACCCTCCACGACGTCGATTCTGCTCGCGAAGGTGCCTCGTCGCTGTTGTTCTGCAGCCGCCGGATCAGAGGCACTTCCCAGTCGTCCATGTACCTCGTCAGAAGCCGCTCGTTCTCATTCGGACACATCATCCCTGGAGAAAGTGCGCGAGGGATGAAAAAACAAGGCGCAGCTGACAGCTTCGGCCTACACCCCAAGTTTTTCACGACACTGAAAAGAAATTTGTGTCCCGAGTGTCTGCCAATGCGGATATAAATTATTTCTCTTCGTATACAAATATTTCCTTCCCGCGTTTTTCTTTTTGCATTTTGTACCCTCAGTGTAAGTGATCATTCCTTAGGCTCGTAACCAAGCGTCGAATAAAATCTCTCACCAGCTTCCTGTCCCTTTTATGAATAGCGCATTAATCGCACTGTGTTATCACGAGGTGTTATGCGACTTGCTGTGATCGCTCAGTAGATTTACGGCTCCTGGGCATTAATAAACGGTTTTGTTTCCCAGACACGACGTCCGCACTCCGACGGGGGCGGCATGCAAAAAAGGTAATATTGCCGAACTTAGGACAAGTGCAGTCACTATAGGAAGTGGGGTGAGGGGGTAATGACCTGGGTGCAGCCCGCTAACGGGGCCGCCACTCGAACCTATGTATTCTCGGTGGTTCTTGGCCGAATGCGGTCAAGGTCTGCACCCGGGGCAGATGAATGAGCCGGTGAAAAGAATGGGCTGAACCAGAGGAGTGCTGACGGAACAAGGTGCGTGGTGTAAGTTTTCAGGCACTTGTAATGACGATATGTAGCCATCTTAAATTATTTCACATTCACTTTACGAAAGGTCTAACGTTAAAGGACTAGACGAGAGCGGTGTGCAACAGAGAGCAAACGGGCATGGGCGATATTTTAACTGACATTAAGAGAAAGAAATGTAGCTGGGCAGGCCATGTAGTGCGTAGGATGGATAACCGGTGGACCATTAAAGTTACAGAATGGGTACCAAGAGAAGGGAAATGCAGTCGACGACGGCAGTAAACTAGGCGGGGTAATGAAGTTAGGAAATTTGCAGGTGCAAGTTAGAATGAGCTAGCCCAAGACAGGGGTAATTGGAGATGACAGGGAGAGGCCTTCGTCCTGCAGTGAACATAAATATAGGCTGATGATACGAAATGTGCGTTAAGAAATAGGAAGAAGCGACAAGAGAAAAGGAAGCGAAGGTGGGTCACGAAGAGCAGCCGCGCTGAGTGCCGGGAACAAGCCGAGTGACGTCACTGCTCAGGATGCAGGTCAAAAATTTCCGTTGTCGAACTTTATTTGGTGCACTCTATTGCAGTGTCTCTCGTATACTCTGTGTTTCCTCTGGATGTTAAGCTCTATCAACTCAAAAGTCAACAAAGTCTAAATAGTAACATCTTCGAAGGGAACAGCACCATATACGGGACATCATCATCAGCCTATATTTTATGTGCACTGCAGGACGAAGACCTATCCCTGCGATCTCCAATTTCCCATGTCTTGCGCTAGCGTATTCCAACTTGCGCCTGCAAATTTCCTAACTTCATCATCCCATCTGGTTTTCTACCGACCTCTACTACGCTTCCCTTCTCTTGGTGTCCATTCTGAAACCCCAATGGTCCACCGGTTATCCATCCTACGCATTACATGGCCTGCCCAGCTCCATTTCTTCCGCTTAATGTCAACTAGAATATCGGCTATGCCCGTTTGTTCTCTGATCCACACCGCTCTCTTCCTGTCTCTTAACGTTACTCCTAAGATTTTTCGTTCCATCGCTCTTTGTGCGGTCCTTAACTTGTTCTCGAGCTTCTTTGTTAACCTCCAAGTTTCTGCCCCGTATGTTAGCACCGGTAGAATGCAATGATTGTACACTTTTCATTTCAACGACAGTGGTAAGCTCCCAGTCAGGATTTGGCAATGCCTGCCGTATGCACTCCAACCCTATTTTATTCTTCTGTATACTTCTTTCTCGTGATCAGGGTCCCCTGTGAGTAATACGGGACAAGTTATTGGCAAACACAAACACAAAGCGCTGTGATGTGCGCGCTTTTACAGTGCTCGCTTGAAATATGTGGCCCTACCCACTAGCTCAGATTAAAACTTCACTAAAGGGTAAATTTGATCCTTCGAGAAATATGTTAATCAAAAAACAATTACACAACTTCTGGAGCATTTAAGTTCACGGAATATTTTCCCGAAAACCAGCAAGAGACAAGAAGTACTTTTTTCAGGCTGGTTTCTTCATACTGAATTCTCTAGTGCACTGCGCGAATTGTACACCACAAGGCGCAGGAAGGAGAGACACGAGATGAAAGAGCGCACACGACCATTTCCTTTTTTTTTTCTCTGAGTACCTAGAAGTCAATATAAAAGGCAGGTTGCACTTGCGCCGCCTGGAGAAAGCCGGGCATCTGTGAAAATGTCTCTTTTAATATTATTACTTGCATATCTTGTTAGCCTTCTTGAACAACAAGGTCAACCACATGTCCATTGAACCTGATACAAAAAAAAACGCACGTTGATCCGCCTAACTATGGCAATATCGAGAGAGCGCTGCGGATACAAACATTCAGCGCAATATCACACCCGAAGCAGGGAAGTCCGATTATATGACACCTGTGGCAAGTACAGAAAAGTAACATTGATTGAAAATCATGACGCTTGGAATTTTGCTGCACTCTTTCCTCTCTTGCGCCTCCCTTTTCTTCCGCAGCTGGCGGTGTACATTTCGCGCAGTACACTACAGAATTCAGCAAGAGAAATACAGAGAGAGGAGTTTAGTAACAAAAATTTTGCACAATAATCGGCTCTTCAGCTTTTGTGGAACATTTCTGTGTTCGGGGAAGGATCTTCAAGAACCAAAATTCAAGATTCATTTTATTTCTTTAGGAGAAAAATGGCCGGTACAGTAAATGTGCCTTACAGTAGCTTGACGTGGCCGGGGGCACGTTAAGCAAGAAATAGAGGACTTGGTACTGTTTTCCCATACATTATAAGCATACAAGCAGCACACATGCAGCATTTTAAATCACAGAAAACAAACCAAACTGTGAAAAAATCGTTCGTACATAACATCTCTAAAATAAAAATAAAGCACACAACACACTCACAAGTGAAAATAACGCTATAGCAGAAACATAAAAAAGACAATAAACATTAAAGTTCAGAAAATAATTCAAGACTACAAACGAATTAAATTCAAGCAAAATGCATAGCAGAAAAATAAACTATCACGGAGGGGGAAACTTACCTCGCGTTTGAGCATACCACAGGTTCAAAAAAGAAGCTGCAAATTAGTTTTTTTAGATGCATTTTCTTGCTCCCAAGCATCTGTCAAAAGTCTCCCACGAGCAGCAAAAATTATTCAAGATCACTCAATTTTCATTCAATCGCTCAAAACGTTTCGTTAATCCCCTGTCTTCTAATTGGATGCAAGAACATCGGTGTAAAGCGTTCGCTTTTTAACGCACGATTGCCTGTTTCCTTGTTTTTTCAGATGAGTGTTCGTGTTGCAGTAAAATTACAGTGATTACTTACGCGTGGTTCTGTTTGTGTAAGCATAAATGAGTCGATAGGTGGCTTTTTATATGTGTTCTTTGGTATGTTAGTGCGGTGCTACTTTCTCTAGACGTGTTAAGCGATAAATACAGCATAAAGCACTGCGATCAGGAGTGCACTGTGGAGCTTCTGGATAAGGAAAGACCTCCGGGCCTTGAGCCATGACGTCACGCCAGGAGACCGACCTATAAAACATCTAAAGAGCAGGTAAGCAACAAAGCTAGCAAAGGTGAGTATATATATATATATATATATATATATATATATATATATATATATCGCTGGTCCTCCCATAGCGCCCTCTCCCTCCCCTTCCCCTCCCCCCAATTTTCGTTTCAAAAAAGAAAGCTTTTCTTTTATTGGTCCTACGTTTTCCCGAAACAGTCGCGAATTCCACGCATAAATATTTCATGGGACACAATTTATGGCACTAATGGACGGTGGAAATTAAGTTCCTGAAGGTTATTATTCTTTATTATCAGTATCTGTCTCACTTGTACATAGTCCGCTTAGGTCGATTTCGATGCCAAAGCTTTCTTTTACTCAATGTTACACCCTCTTTGGAGATCATCTGTGAGTGATAATGTTTTGAATGCCTTCTGGTTGATTGATATTTTTAAAAACCGTTTCGACGCCTTGTGGTGCGAGGTAATACATGTGTTGCCAAGACTAGATACACGTACGTCGGTGCGAGCGGCTCTAAACGTGTTGATGCGTTACGTATAAGAGACAGGATTATGCGACAAACTGACTGTGCAACACTTTGCGCTGCGTGACACTGTATGTCTCTGTATGCGACATTGACACTGCGCGTGACCAGGTCGCGCCTTGAAAGACTGTTTGGCAGCACCCGCACGTACGGATTCTTCCATTATTTCATCATTTTGTCTCATCCTTTCGTCCCCTTTTCCGCTTATCCGTTACAGTGTAGCCAACTGGAGACAACCTCTGGTTAACCTTCCTGTCTTAGCTTTGCTTGTATCTCGCTCTTTTTTTTTCCTTGCTCCAATTTCCACTGCCCAACAACACGTCAGACAGCGAAGCAACGCTTATACAATAAACTGTTATAAACCCCAAAAGATAACCGCTTACCGGAAGCCTCCTCCGCCTCAAATAGAAAAGGTGCCGCGAATGAAGCAGACGGCTTCACCGTCGTCCAGATCAGGTACGTCACTCCACAGACGATCAGCGCGCAGGCCAGAGTGGATTGCGGTCGAGGTGATGCTGCGCATGCGCATGGCAATTTCAAATATAATCGCTCCCACATGAGCCCCGTCACGAAATTACGCGGTACCGTCGCCTTTTTACATCGCCTATATATACGTAATCATTGGTCGACTGTTGCCCTTGGCGGCTGATATGGTGGTTAGATGCAATCGATCAAAGCTTTAGATGCAATCGGAGTTTCACCATCATCATCATCCTCATCGTCATTTCGCGCCCACTGCAAGACAAAGACCCCCTCCAGCGACTTCTAATTATTCCTGTCTTGGGTAAGCTGACTCCATGCTTTGCTTGCAAATTTCGTTACCTCATCCAGCGCCACCTAATCCTTTGCCATCCCCGTCTGCGTTTCTCTTCCCTTTGCACCATACTAATACTAAGTTCACCGCCGGTCATCTGTTCTAGTCGTTAGGGAGTTTTTACCTTGTCCGTAAACGCAATGCCCTTTTCGGAATACCGGGTTACCGGAGATGTAAACGCTAGTGGAAGTGTTGGTAGCGCCACTTGGTGGAGCAGAGTTGAACCTGGGAGGACACAAAGCTATTATTGCAGTAACCAGGTATATTCTAGTTAGCAGCTGGTGTAAATTTTTCGCAGCGGTGTGATCGTAAACATGCAGCTTATCTTTTTTTTTCGTTTGTTTGTTTGGTTTTCGACATGAAGGCCCACGTAATACTAAAGCATGTTTAATTGACGCGTTGTGGATGAACGAGGTGTCACAAGATGTTGATGCCAGCGTTGTCGCGGCAGCTCACGCCTCCAGTATCCCGATATTAGGTGAAGATTAATATTTTCACGGCACAAGCTATAGACTCTCGAGTCCTATGCGTGCTGAGTCTCCGGCGTGTGGTTTCGGGAATTCGACATGAACTATTGGCCATGGGCACACATTACTGCGGCGGTGCTGAATCGCGCTGTTTTCGGTGCTGAATCAGGCTTTTTTGCACCTCTTCTGGCCTCGCCGGTACTCTGCCTTCAATAAGAGTGACCATTAGGCTGCTCCAGAAGCGTGATTCACTAATCCGGTCGACCTTAATATTCTTGTTTAGAGCCCCTCTCAAAGGAAGTCGCAACATTTTTTTTTCAATGCATCGCATTTCTTGGCGAACATTTGCCACTTTGAGATTATATCTATCTATCTATCTATCTATCTATCTATCTATCTATCTATCTATCTATCTATCTATCTATCTATCTAGCCGCCTACGTCTTGGAGCTCTCATGGTCCTTTCGTTAACTTGGTATGTACCAAAATTAGCATAGTATGACAAGAGTGTATGACGAACATAAATTATAGGTCATGACATGAATGTCATGACCTATCATTTATGACCTCATGTCATGACATGAATGTCATGGCATGCGTGTCATGTAGGTCCTGAAACCGCCTACGTATTGGTGCTCTCATGGTCGTTACGTTAACTTGCATGGTAGGCTCCCCGCACACTGCTTTGCATAACATCGATTCCGACAGGGCGTGGGATCTGCCGGCTCTTTTTTTTTTTTTTTGTTTTTTTTTTTTTTTTGCCACTGCTTAACGCGAAATCGCGCGAGTATGCTTCAAGCGCAAAAAGCGCAAAAAAGGCGTGAGCATGCCCTTCCGCCGCCGTACCTGGTTCATCCATTTCTTCGCTCGTTCTTCTTTCCGGGTGCAAGACGCTGAACTTTGGCGCGGCTAAAATTGCGAGGCAAACTATATTAGTTAGGGAGAAAAATACATGAGGTCACTAGCTCAATTTCGCACAGGGGATGACTTGCTTATACGGTAGCTGCTCCGCACATTTTGCCGCCTTTTATGTATTGCATGCATAAGAGGCGGCAGGACAGACTACAAGTCCACAAATATCAATATTATACGACACTACGAATAGCTACAAAAGACTACACCATGTTGTTCGAGAGCCGCATAAAAAAACCGGAGTTTCACGCGTCGATGGCAGTGGCCACATTCCTCCTTTCTTAAAAATGCTTGTCTGGCTTCCGAGGTCGGCAGATGCCTTGCTTCGTAAGAACGCTCTGCCTGCTTTGGCTCAAGCTATACCTGATTATAGTACACATTTAAAAATGCAGCAAACCGTTACAGCCGGACTGAGTAGCCGGTAGCGAGCTGGAAGTAAATCCGAGACTCGCCAACCGCAGTTAGAGTAGCCACCGTAGCTAGGTCACCCATGGTGTAGACAGTAGACAGCATAACGTAACGAAGATGCAGTGGCTTCAATGCCAATAGGCAAGAGATGGCCTTCTCTCCGGAGTGGCCTGCGCACACATAATATTGCATTCTGTATGTGTCCACCTAGTGGACCTGTTCATTTCGCCTGCTACTGAAGTTCTGATTGGCTAGGCTGAGGTACACGTCAGATGGAGACCAGCACCCCCAGCCTATCATCCCTTCAGCAGCAGACGAAATGGCCATGTCCACTTGGTGGGTACTTACAGAATACACCTCCTCCCCCCCGCCGAATGAAACCTTCTTCTCTCTTCTGTGCATCACGTTAGTGATTAGTGAAACGTATTTCATCACAACTGAAATGTGAGCTTCTTTGGTTTGCATATACACATAGAAACGTCTGGGCAGCCTACACTCAGGAAGATAATAACACGTATAATGTCGTATAACAACACCGCATAATAACACCGTGAGCTGGCCACTTCGGCCATGGGGAGGCTGTCTGCACAAACTGTGGAGATCTCCCAGTGTCATATCGCTTTCCGAAGTCGTTATTCGCGAAGCGGCAGAAACAGCGCCGCCAGGTTTTCTCCCTCCCAAAAATGCTTCCTGGGCCAGCTGCCGCAAAATTGTGATTTCTCATACCGCGTTATGGTCAGTAATTGACAAATCGGGTTTGGAACATTACATTTTTCATGCTCTCGATAAATAAGAACGCATGTTTGTTTCGAATACTTTGATACAAGATCGCGGATATTTTTTGGCGCGTGCGTTTTGCAAATTTAATCCGACGTAATGGTAAGATACCCGATCACGCATCCAATTGACCAAATTAGCATGCCTTCGAGTTCGTGGAGCCAATAGAGTAAACTCATCTAAATCTATTGCCCTGACTAGTGGAATTCACGGCAAGAACAACGGAAACTCGTTTGATGCATGACATGCAAGAATTAAACGAAGCCACTTACTCATCTTTGAAGCGGCCCTCTCGGTCGGTTGTAGGTCGGTTGGTTGTTTGATTGGTCCCAGACGATATGGCTAAACCCACTACGGGCGATAGATCATGAATAGGGAAGTAGTAGAGAAAATAAAAACTGAAGAAGAAATTGTCAACATAAAGACAAGATATTAAAGGAAAATATTCATATACATGAATGAATAACCACAGTAAAAGAGCTTAATTCTCTGAAATATGCGGAAATAAGTTTTAGCGATATATATTAAAGATGAGATAATATTGTTAGTCATTTATGACGAGAGAGAAAAGAAAACGTGGAAAAAATTAGCTCGGCAGTCTCTGTTTCATCTATAAAGCTAAACATGGCTTCAAGTGCGTTCCTGTTGCAGCAACTTTATGCCGACTACCCTAGAAAGAATATCACGGGTAGCGTAAGGCCCAGCCCAAGTAAACGAAGGTCCCCGGGACCTTCCAGAAGTCGCTTCCTTTGAATTCTATACCTACGACATTTTAAAAGCAAATGTTCCGGGGTTTCAGGTTCACTGCAATGATAACATTAAAAAGTTATGGGGTTTTACGTGCCAAAACCACGATCTGATTATAATAATAACATTTAATAGCACGTGTTAACTCATGGGGATTGGCCAAGAGTCAAGCAGATTTTACATATGTGTTAAGTGAATCAATTTATAAATGCATAATTTTGATTCTTCAATTTTGTGCTACCGTCATCTTCTTCACTTCTCTAGCTAAAGGCTCCTCGCTCAATGGACGCTCTGGGCCCATTCTTGGTTGGTTGGTTCATTGGCTTTCCTCTACGAGTGGCTCATACTCACTATGGTGGATTGGCCAAGAATCGACTGAGTTAGGAAAATAACTCGAGTCTAAAAATGAGCACTACGTTAGTGTTGAATTTCTCATTAGTTAATGAGAAGATCCGAAGAGACAAAAAAAAAATGACGTCAGGCACTGACCTCCACTAAAATTACTCGACTATCAGTGAAGTCAGATAGATGTTTAAATAAGAATTTAGATAAGAATGTAGTAAAGAAGTCGTGCTGATTCAGTTACAAACCTCACAACAGCTGCACCAACATCCCCAAATTCTGTTCATTTCACTTTTGGTGATTTTGATGCCGACCTATTGACTTCTCTGTAGCTGACTTTTAAATTTTAACTGTCTGTTACCCAGTTCCTCACTTGCTGCCTCTTCTGCGTGTCTATCCTAACACCCACTCAGTGGCACATATAGCTAGTACTGACTGATAAGTTAACGGGAAGCCAGGAATTATTATGTTTTCATTGCAAACCTTGGCCAATCCCCACTAGTGGGTACGTGCCATAAGTTGAAGGCCAAGACAACAACAAAAAACCCCGCCCAAGAACTCCGTACAGATGGTTCACCAGCGAAGCTGAAACGTGTGGCCCCGGTGCTTATCACTGGGTTAATCCCGACGGTGTATTAAAGTGAGTGAGTGAGTGAAATAACTTTATTGAGGTCCAGAGAAGACGCAGGGGACACCCCGCGCCACCCGGCTAGTCCCACGTAGGGACCGGCAAGCCGAGCTTGACGGCCCGATCGCGGGCACTCTGGACGGCCAGGGTTTGGTCGTTGAGTTCGGAGCTGCCCAAAAGCGCAGCCCACCTATCCTCGCTGAAGGCGGAGCCGATGGCTTCACACTCCCACAACACATGGTTAAATGTTGCCGTTAGTCCACAGGCAGGGCAGTCCGCACTGGGATACCTTTCAGGGTATATAGCGTGAAGAACCGCAAGGTTAGGATACGCACGAGCTTGTAAAAGTCGAAGGGTCACCGCCCGCGCCCTGCATAAGGCAGGGTGCGGGAGGGGGAATACCCGTCTTGACAGATAATAATGCTTAGTGATTTCATTATACGTCATCAATGGTTCCCCGCGGGGTAGGGGGACTGCGGAGGCGGCGAGGTCAGTGAGTCCTCGCGCGGCCTCGTGCGCGCTCTCGTTAGGGTTAGAGGGAGAGCCCTCAATCGACCCCATGTGAGCGGGAAACCAAATGAGAGAATGCGGAAAGATACTTTTCAAGCTTTGGAGAATGCGAAGGGCCTGAGGGGAGACCATCCCGGTTTGGTAGGCCTTAATGGCCGCCTTAGAATCGCTATATATTACCTCTCTGCGACCATCGAGCACAGCCAGCGCGATTGCAACCTGTTCGGCTACAAATGGCTTCGAAGTGCGTACTGTAGCGCAGCAAGTGATCTTGGAATTAGAGTCGACGATGGAGACGGCGAACGCCTCTTGTTGGACATAGGCCGCGGCATCCACGAAGCTTGCCTCAATGTGGTTGTTACGTACATGTTCGAGTAGAGCTCTACCCCTGGCCCGACGTCTGCCGACGTTGTGTGCGGGGTGCATATTGCGGGGAATGGGCGCGATGTGTAGTTGAGATCTGATGTTGCTGGGAATGCGCACGGCGTCGGGGCAATGGTCGACAGGGTAGAGGTCCATCTCATCGAGTATCTTGCGGCCCGCCGGGGTGCCGGATAGCCTGAGCAGCTGTGAACGCTCTTGCGCCTCTATTATTTCTTCGAGCGTGTTGTGCACTCCGAGCTTTAACAGGTATTCGGTGTGAGTGCTCACAGGTAAGCCGAGGGCAAGCTTGAAGACCTTTCTGATGAGGGAATTTAACTTGTTCCTCTCTGCAACATGCCAATTATGCATGGCTGCCGAGTATGAAAGGTGGCAGAGCACAAAAGCATGTATAATGCGGATGAGATTGTCCTCCTTGATTCCCCGGTGCCTGTTGGCGATCCTCCGGATGAGGCCGAGAGCACTCTCTGTTTTGGCGATGATCCTTCTGAGTGCGGCACCATTGGCACCGTTAGACTCGATATACATCCCCAATATTCGGAGCGAGTCCACTCTCGGCACCGGGGACCCGTCACCAGTGAAAAGCCGTATTTCGCTTTCGGACGCTGGTTTCCAATCACGATGGCCACCACCTCTGGGTCTTTTCTTGTAGAGAAGTAGCTCAGACTTGGGTGGAGAACATCTGAGCCCAGTGGGGCGTAGGAAGCGCTCGGTTGCATCGATGGCGCTCTGCATGGCGTCCTCAACTTGGCCGTCACTCCCGCCAGCGCACCAGATGGTGATGTCATCTGCGTAGATGGTATGGTTGATTCCTTGAATCTTGGCGAGCTCCTTGGAAAGCCCGATCATTGCGATGTTGAATAATGTTGGCGAGATGACTGAGCCCTGAGGCGTGCCGCGTGAACCGAGGGTGATTTCTTGCGAGAGGTATCTTTCGATCTTGAGCTTGGCAGTTCTCTGGCTAAGGAATGATCGGACGAAATCGTAGACCCTCTTTCCAAGCCCGAGGCCGGTAATAGTCTGGAGAATGAATTCGTCTGAGATATTGTCGAAAGCCTTCTCCAGGTCTATTCCAAGTATTTCTCAATTATTGGTTATGTCTTTAGGTTTCTTATGAGGTTACACAGACGTTCGGCCGCGACGGAGAGAACGACGTCACTGACGGTATATGCCCGCAGTCCGCCGTTGCCGCATTGACGCTTGCGATTCTTCAAAATTAAATTGCTTCAAAATTAAATCTGTCCGTCACGTAAGACAATGAATGGCTCATACCCCCTTAAGCAATGACTCATACCCTCATAAACGTGTCCTCCCCATTACGACGACAGAAGAGAAGTTAAATTCTCCACTGGAATTATGAGAGGCAACGGAGCCACCTGTGGAAGAAGACGACGGCGACAAACGCGGGAGCGGTGGTACGAGCGCGTTCGCGCGATTGCGCCGAGGGGCGCCAACGAGCCAGCTGTGGAAGAAGACGACGGCGCTCGAGCCATTGCTGATGATGATAGTTTTCGGCGTACAGGCGACAGACGGACGAATCGGCTAGCCACATACAGCTTCGCTGTAACAACAAACCATTCTGGAAGATTGGCCAAGAATGTTCAGATATCTACTGTCACATGCCCAGCTGCACATATTCAGTGGCCCCAGTTTTCGTGAAAGAGGTCAGATGCGGGCATACATCATACATGCGTGCTGACGTGTCGGACCTAGCTCTTGTTGGCTTGCACTGTTGGCCGGGTTGGTTAAATATTGGGTAGTTTTTGGGTAGTTTTTTTTATTACTATGTTTACTTCTTTTTTTTTAGTTTACGTTGAAGCAGCTCCTTTTCTTTATTTTGGTACATTTGAGACCGCACTGATGTCCAGGAATTCTCCTCGACAGGAAAGTTCCCTTGGTCAGCCTCTCTAGAAAATGATTATCTACGTCTAGATCTCTTTCTCTGCAGCGGCGTGAGCAGCATACCCGTCGGGTTAGTGCCCTTGGGTGGGGCTCGATCATATTGAACAACTCTAAAGCCATCCAAAAACAATTACATGCGGTGACTCCCAACTACCAGAGCATCACTAATGTCCGGCAGTTTGGTCGAGGTGGGATAGTGTGCGGTCACCAGACCAGGCATGTGTAGCGGACCTGATGAAGTGTTTCTTATTTGCCTTCATCCCGGTGAGTGCGTATATTCCACCGCATCTTGCATGCACGAAGGGCATCGTGCGTGGCGTCGACTCGCAACTAAGTCCGTTTGAGTCCTTGGAGAAGCTCTCTATGGCAGGCGTGGTATCTGTTTACCGCTTAAATGGTGTTGTGGACAAGAATAGAGTCCCCACTAAGTCAGTGATTGCGACTTTTGCCGGTACTTCTTGCCCATCGGAAATTACAGCGTTGTCTTTAGTGTTCGGAGTCGATCAGCTGGCGTCGCGTCCTCTACAATGGCGGAATTGCTGGCGATATGGCCATAGTGCTGGCGGTTGTAAATCTGGTTTACGATGCTGCATATGTGTCGAGGGTCACTCTAACGGTGATAGTACGGCCCAAGATTAGGTAGGTAGGCAGGTACAACTTTATTCGACAATAGGTGTGGTTCAAGGGCCCAAGATTAGAAGTGTTGCCTTTGTGATGGATCACATCCTGCTGATTATTCAAACTGTCCAGCTCGAGTGCAAGAAACGCTGGTGTTAGAAATAACTGAAAAAAGGATGTGTTCTAGGAGAGAAGCTGTTGCCACTGTTAAGGGGAGGACTCACGAGCACGCTGGCGTTACAGCACGTCAACTTTCTTTCACAGACGCGACTATTTCGCAGGCAATTGACGATGCAGTTAAAAAAATTACCAGTCCTTCCCCTGTCGAGAAAATGGGAGTAAGCGAAGCTTGTCGTGTGTGCACCTGAACTAATACTTTCACGTAGTTACGAGGCGTGCACTACCGTTGTCGGGCTCCTGGAGGGCAAGGCGACGCTGTCTCAGGTGTTCCGCTTCGTTTGCCCTGAACTCAGGGTCGGTGGCTGTTCGCCGACGTTTCGCCTGGACTTCGGAAGCCCTCACACTAGAATCGGTACGTCGACGACGAGCCCTTTCCCGAGCGAGTTCGAGGCTCCGTTGCTTCAAACGCAACCTGCTCCTCGGCGGAACGCACCACGCGCGGCCTTCGCATCCGAACGCCGAGATCAAGGTCGATCCAAATGGTCGCGAAGCTTCGGGCGAAAAGCGGTTCACAACGAATTGTCACCGACATCAGCAAGGGTGGTTATGGGAGCACCGTTTGAAGCGCGACTATGTTTGGAAGGAACAAACATTGCGAAAAAAACGTTTTTTTTTAATAAAGCGATACACAGTTAGATTCATTCAACGAAAATAAAATTCCCAATCAATTTTACATACGCATGGCGAGAAAAGAGCGATTCTATTTTACTTGATCATTATCAATACATACCTTTTTTGAGCGCCCACTGTAAGAGCGCCCACCGATACGGGCGGGCGTTGACGCCGCTATCACTTGCAATGCAATGCAGTTCTTGAAGTGGGCAGAAAGGGGCACTTGTAAAGTTCGCCGGTTACAATACGCCCTCCTCACATGTTGTGTTGCTTTGCTTGTCGACGTTTGTCTGCATTTGGTGACGCGTGTAATTTCATTGTTTCTTAACCTGTTCAGTCAAAAGTAGTGAGTTGCGACCGCCAGATAATTGTTCACTTTAGTTGTTTTCGTGGGACAGCGCTGGCCGACGGGCTTGGCGTCCGACGAAAGGACGATCACTCTACGCCCAAAGCGTTCGTCGGCCTCCAAACAAAGTATGTTCTGCGCAAGGGTGCGGTTTCGACACCCGTATGGCTGAACTTTTCCTTCATCGGTTTCCGCGCTGAAAGCTCGAAACGCCCATCACGTCGAATGGCGGGGCATTTGAATATACAGCTGTAACAGCAGGACCCCGAAAACAAATTTCGCGCCTTTGAGAACAAAATGACGTCACTTCTGTTTTAACGGATATGCCGTGACATTATTTTTTCCCCGCCGGAAGTGTTCCCTCCTTACACAGATGGCGCTAAGCACCATGAACCGCCGATGAACCGCCATGTTTTGAACGTATGGGCTTCTATGGAACCTTCGCTACTTTGCCGAGACTGATCTGAGGCGAGGGAAGCCCGGCGGAGCGCGCGCCAACCCCCTTTCCTTTCCTTCCCTCTTCGCGACATACCAAACGACCTTGATTGGTCGCGCGCGTCACGTGATCCGGCACCGGCTTGCTTTCCCCGCACCTGCTCTACTCTAGAAGCAGCCGTGTTATTTAGCGGCAAACCACCACCACCGCCACCGACACTTGTAAGGCAATACAAGCTTCGCTTAGAAAGCAATGGCAAACGCAATGGAGCGATTAGTAGTGAGCACCTCTGAATGCATATACCAAGTGGTCAATAAATACCCAGATTGCTAATCTTCTGCAGATAACACCACTACTGACTCCTGACACTCCTAAACTGCCACGTAATAGAGAAGTTAAAGATATCAATAATGTTGGCGCCTTTCCCTCTGCCACGAGAGCTCTGAGTCTTCGTCGAACCCTGGCCATCAACGTACACTAGACTTGCACGACTCCACAGACGTTGACCTGGATGTACGAGCTCAAGAACGCAGCCGGTCCCCGTTGAACCGAGCTTCTTCTATGGCCCCTCAGGTCCAAAAAGTCGCCGCCCAGTAAAGTTCTCAAGGAGAACATTTTGGAGAAGGTTGTTGCTACTGCAATACTATCCTCAAAATAGGATCCTTGAGAGTATTACAGTGAAACTCTTTCGATATTTGCTGCTTATACAGATTGACATTGTTTTACCGTTCAATTAAATCCCGACATAATCTTGTTGCAAGAAACTTCGCTTACCCCAGATAAAAATTTTTATTTCAAAAATTATCCTTCATTCCGATCAGATCGATCTTCGAGAGGAGGTGGTCTACTCACACTGATGTCTTCCATAATTTGCCATAAGGCAGCGATAGCTCTAAAGCTCCTGTGCCCCGAGTTTGAAATACTAGTGTTAGAGATAAGACTTCCGGCCTGTCGGACATTTTTTATAGCCAATACATATTTTCCTTCGGGTGTCCACGACACGCGCCCTTTAGATACTATAATTACTACTTGCGGAAAGGATATTTTACTAGCGGGGGACTTTAACTCCCATCATATTACATGGGATTAAAAACAGATCAGAGTGGCACTCGCTTGTGGGATTGCTCCCAGGACAACAATCTAACATGTGTACATTCAGGACGACCTACTTTCGTCAGCGGTCCGGCTGCTTCTGCCCTAGACTTGACTTTTGCAAGCTCAAGCCTCTCCCTGTCCGCGTAGTCAACTGTTGATCATGCCACAAATAGTGACCACATACCGGTCATATTTAATATTATACATCCAGTTACTACCTTAATTTCTAATGTGCGTACTTTCATAAATTACAATAAATTTCAAAATTCGTTGCGATCCTCTTTGGCTTCTCTGACTGATCTTAGTCTCAAATCGAAATCACTGAGCATTTGTTCTGTTTAAAGGGTTCCAGGAAAAAGTCCGAATTTGTGGTACAATCGGTTAAAACTCATTCTTCTCCTTCGTGGAACGATGATTGTTCTCGTGACTACAGGCGAAGGAAGGCAGCTTGGAAGGAACTGTTACATAATCAATGGCCTCAAAACTGGTTGGATTTTAAATTATATACACGTACCTTTAGGCAGACAGTGTTGAAGGCAAGAGATGAGTACGACGTTCAGCATTTCGAATTTCTTTCTAAATCAAATGATGAACCCGCACTGTGTAGCTTTCTGCGCGTCAAGAAAATGATTCCGCAGTTTTGTCTCCCGAAGAAAGAAATGATTCATTATAGGTAATCGCTAGAGGGCTAGAACGTCGCTTTTCTTCTCAACTCCCATTAGCTCCATTGATATTGCCAACTGAGGAAGAGTTAATGGAAATTTCCAAGTCTGAATTATCAGATCTCTTACTAAGCTTTCCATCAGAGGCTCCGGGCCCCGATGGAATCACTTCGTCTATGTTAAAAATTTTATATAAAGGATCACAAGATTATTTATTAGTGATCATCAATTATTCTGTCAGAAGGGAACAGCTTCCACTGGAGTGGAAAATTGCCAAGGTTATGCCATTGCTAAAAATCAGGGTGACGGTTATGTGTTAGACAATATTAGGCCCATCACGTTAACTTCGAATTTCGCAAAATTGATTGAAAGAGTTATCAATATTCATGTGATAAATTTTCTTGATGACCGATCGATTCTGAGTACAAAACAAATTGTTTTCAGATCACAGTGCTCACTATGACGGGCTCATATTGACCTTGAAAGCAGTATTCAGTTGGCACAGTGTCAAAGGCCATATGCGGCATTAGTCACCCTAGGTATCTCAAGAGCATATCATAGTGTTGATGGTGCCTTGGTGTCTTTGTTGGTTAGCTTCTTATCATATGACTAATGAAAATCGGGCCCTCGGTATCCTTTTATTCTTTGAGCTATATATACATATATATATATATATATTGTAGTGAAGACGAAGGCCCGGCGCTGCAGCCACATCGCCAGTCATCTGGGAAGCGCGAGCTAGAGATTGCCTGAGCTGCTCTCGTTGAGACACGCTGCAAACGCTGCCCGCTGCTCTCTTGTCCTGTGTTCGCATTAGATTCTGGTGGAGGTGCTGGGTACTCGTCGCCATCGACCACTTGATGCGATACGCATAAACAGCCGCTCTGCCTGCTGCCACAGCTCGCGATATATCATCCTTCCTACTGAAAAACTTTATTCTCCGTCACGGTGCACCTCGCGAACTTTTGAGCGATAGAGGACGTGTGTTCCTCTCCGAAGTCGTAAACGCGCTCCTTGCTGAATGTCGCATCATTCATCGCACCACCACCGACCATCCTCAAACCAATGGTCTGACGGAAAGATTTAATCGCACCCTTGGCGACATGCTCTCCAAGTACGTCGCCTCTGATCACACTGACTGGGACCTCATTCTGGCATTCATCACGTTCGCCTACAACACTGCACCACAGGTGGCCACAAATTTTTCCCCATTCTTCCTCTTGTATGGCCGCGAACCTCCGACTACCCTCGACACCATTCTGTCGTACAGACCCGATTCATCCGAATGTACGCCCATCTCTGAAGTTGCCCGCCACGCCAAGGAATGCCGTCAGCACGCCCGTTCCATTACAGCCGTCGACCAATGGCAACAAAAATCTCGACGTGACGATGATCATCCGCATTGTAACTTTCTTCCGGACTCCATTGTGTGGCTTTGGGTTCCTGCCGTTCCTGCTGGCCTCTCATCCAAGCTTGTATCTAAATATGAAGGACCCTACCGTGTTGTAGCGCAGACATCCCCTGTGAACTATATTGTCGAGCCTGTCACGCCACCTACGGACCAACGCTGTCGTGGTCGTGAAACCGTCCACGTACAACGCCTGAAACCGTATTACGACCCCATGATTCTATGTCCACCATGAGTCGCCAGGATGGCTCCTTTCCCGATGGGGGGTGATTGTAGTGAAGACGAAGGCCCGGCGCTGCAGCCACATCGCCAGTCATCCGGGAAGCGCGAGCTAGAGATTGCCTGATCTGCTCTGGTTGAGACACGCTGCGAACGCTGCCCGCCGCTCTCTTGTCCTGTGTTCGCATTAGAATATATATATATATATATATATATATATATATTGTAGCGAATAGAGACGCTAGTGGGACCAGCTCTAGTCTGCCAGACGCTAGTGGGTCCAGCGCTTTTGCTCGCAACGGCGCTCGTGCTTGAAAGCCGTCTCGTTTGACTGTCGACGTTGCGCTGCTCCGATCTCTAATAAACCCTTTACAATATATATATATATATATATATATATATATATATATATATATATATATACAGTGAAGTAGACGCGCGTATGAAGCGGTTTATTGACGTTTCGGACGGGGTCCGGCCTGATGAAGGCCGGACCCCGGCCGAAACGTCAATAAACCGCTACATACGCGCGTCTACTTCACTGTGAATATTTACCCGGATCCATAATCGCTTTTTTTCTGGTATATATATATATATATATATATATATATATATATATATATATATATATAGTCCTTACTTTTGACTTTATTACACTTCATATAGAGAGTAACTCAAGCATAAAACACTCAAACGTTCCAATTTGACCGTGTAATGCTGACTACATACATACACTGGTGAAAGCAAGTGCCTACATAGATTTTATTTTTTTAGTACTTAGTTACTCTAGCTGGTACAAGAATTCTTCTTTTCTCTGTATATATACGAGGGAAAAAACAGGAACGCGTGTATATCTTCGCCAAAAATCTGGCTCATGAAAGGCATTCTCCTGCTGTGACGTTAACCTTTAACTTTATTAACTAAAGTCAAAGCCAAGCTGAACACTGCTCTTCTGCATCCGCCTTGCACTTTTGAAATTCGGTTGTGCAAGTTTCACTCGCTTGATGCTTCGCAGGACAATTTCTTTCTCCCTTTTCAACGGTGTCACTAAGAGCGTCCCAACGGTAGCAGCCTGCAAAAATAAACATCATGAACCGGCAGTAATTGTATTCTTAGTTTTGCAAGTAATCTATAGAGTATGTATGCTCAAGAGAGATTAGCAATACGAAAACCACTGGTCCATTGGAAATGCTGATCAATAAAACTGCGTACAAGACCAAGATCTCACCAATGCTGGTAAAGCAACTGATAGGTTTAGCTATTTTCATCGACATGATAAAAGGGCATGTTGGCGCACTAATGATTTCTTTAGTGCGCCGGCTACTTTAGTAGGCCGGCTACTCTATGGCTGTTCAACAGGTGGCCCAGTCACATATACAGTTTTCTGTACATTTCACATAGTCTTGCAGATAAAAGGGAAGGACAGTTTACGCACACACAATGATGTTGTCACATAGAAGCCAAAGCAAGACCGCGACATTATAAAGGAACTTTTAAAGCAGCAATGCGAACAACAGTAATACCACGTATCACACGGAGCGACAGTACAAATAAAGAACACTCGTAATCAAAACGCTTTTCTACATGTGTGAATAACGCCCACCGATGCGACTGAGATTAGTCATCTTGCTCTTTTTTTCCTCGTTTCTCCCCTTCTTCCTATCTTCCATTTCTATGTTTCTGTCTCCGCCTTTCTAAAGAGAAGGCAGGCGTTGTGCCCCTTCCGGTGGCAGTTGCCAGCCTTGCTCCTCGCTTGCTCTTTCCTGTCAAATGTATATGTTTTCAAGCCAATAATAATAATAATAATAATAATAATAATAATAATAATAATAATAATAATAATAATAATAATAATAATAATAATAATAATAATAATAATAATAATAATATAATGCCGCTGTCTCCAAGAAACTGTTTTTATGCAATCGAAGCGCACTTTCGCATGAGTCTTGTTGGCCGCATAAACAATGATTATCCGGACATAAACAATGATCAGCTGTAGGAAGTGGCCATCATATACATTTTCGTTTATGAAAACTTGAGCAATGTGTGAATTTCTTGTCGGCCACCTAACGCAGTGTCTTTCACTATTCAAACTAGAGCAGTGCACGGGCCAGGTTACCGGAATGCCCGAGCACTGCCCAAAAGTACCGTTTACCAAACCTCTCCGTACAGATTATGACAATTGTTTATTGGCGCTGAGTCCCCTTCTAAACGGAACGCCGATAAATAGCCCCATATAGCCTGCTTGAGCTAATCAGGGATTATCCACATGCATAGGAGCCTATCATTCTGCCCATCTGTCTTGAATATTTTCTTCATTAATATATCAGCAGCAGCAGCAGCAGCAGCAGCAGCAGCAGCAGCAGCAGCAGCAGCAGCAGCAGCAGCCTATATTTATGTCCACTGCAGGACGAAGGCCTCTCCCTGTGATCGCCAATTACCCCTGTCTTGCGCAAGCTGATACCAGCTTGCGTCTGCAAATTTCCTAACTTCATCACCCCACCTAGTTTTCTGCCGTCCTCGACTGCGCCTCCTTTCTCCTGGTATCCATTCTGTAACTCTAATGGTCCACCGGTTATCCATCCTACGCATTACATGGCCTGCCCAGCTCCATTTTTTCCGCTTAATGGGAACGAGAATATCGGCTATCCCCGTTTGTTCTCTGATCCACACCGCTCTCTTCCTCTCTTAACGTTAGGCCTAACATTTTTCGTTCCATCGCTTTTTGCGCCGTCCTTGTTCTCGAGCTTCTTTCTTATAACCTCCAAGTTTCTGTCCCATATATGTTAGCACCGGTAGAACGCAATAATTGTACACTTTTCTTTTCAACAGCAGTGGTAAGCTCCCAGTCAGCATTTGGCAATGCCTGCCGTATGCACTCCAACCCAATTTTATTCTTCTGTAAATTTCCTTCCCACGATCAGGGTCCCCTGTGAGTAGTTGACCTAGATAAACGTACTCCTTTACAAACTCTAGAGGCTGACTGGCGATCCTGAATTCTTGTTTCCTTGCCAGGCTATTGAACATTATGTTTGTCTTCTGTAAAATAATCTTCAACCCCACTCTTACACTTCCTTGGTTAAGGTCCTCAATCATGCACTGTAATTCGTCCCCATTGTTGCTGAATATATATAGTGCACAATTACCTACGACTGTAAGAACTGTGGTTCTATAAATCTTTTTCCAGCTTTTTTTTTCACCAATACTTTAAACGTCCCCCGCTTATTTCGACTGCTGAGCAGTTAATGCTTCCAACTACTTTGAATCCCCGCTCTTGGAAGGTGGACTTTCCCTGCAGGTCTTCCTGCGTGAATATCTTGGCATTCCGGTACGACGTGCTGAGTCATTCCGGAACTTATGGTGCAGCTGACAAATGTCTCATCTTGTTACGAATATTTGATCCCGTATGTTATGGTGTTCAGGCAGCCAGCTCCGGCCTCAAAATGCAAGGCACTGCCCTCTGTGTTATCTTACATCTTTTTCCTCCTGATTTCTCTCTTGCCATATTCCTAAATCTCTATGGTCTCTTTTTTGTGTGTGTCCTATTGATGACTCCGGAATGTCTATTAGCAATTTCAATTAGGCTTGTACTTGGTTGCCAACTGTTATAGAAAGCATATTCGCTCCTTATAAACCGAATCTTTTCTTTGCGAATGATCGAACTCTAACAGCGAAAACAAAAAATTCTCACCTTTCCTCGATATGCCGGACAGGACGAAGCAAGCTGATTTCTTAAATTTCAAAAGCTCCAGCACCTGGAATTCTGAGCAGGCCAATTAAAATATTGTCAAAGAACCAAGAAATAGTGGACTTCAGAGCTGTAGATAGACTAAGATTAAACAACTGAACTTTAGGCGCATATCAAGTACAGATATATTCTTACCAACAAAGGCTTCGACATCAGAACTTGTAAAGGTAATAACAGCCGCTTCTTGTGAGATCGAAGAGCTTGATACAGTTGCTGTATAGACTACAGTTTTCCTGTCAAAAAGATCAATATATAACGAACGGACTTTCTTATGGAAATATTCATAACTGCAGGCGTCCTAAACGTAAACTAAATGAGAACAATACTTTATATACATGAACCAAGGTACACTGGTCATAATACTCGGTGAGAACTTCTCTTAGCAGTGAAGCGAACGTTAGGGTGGCTAGCTTCTGCACAATCGTTTTACTCCGCCAAGTAGAGTGGCTCCAGTTTGGTTCCAGTTTTATTTTCTTTACACGCTTTGCCTACCTGCATAACCTTTGTAGTAGCCCTAGTTGTTGGACGACTTCGCCTGCCACCTGGACTCTCCCGTAGTGAAGCAACTTTACTGTGTCGCGTGTGGTTGGGCGTCGCATTTACAAATTACTATTCATTCCTGAGCGGAATGGCTAACAGTGCGGCATAAAATTCGTGCGGGTGCGATGAGACGCTAGAGCACCTTCTGTGTCATTGCCCAGCGTTTGACGCTCAACGACGGATTCTCCAAGCTCTACTCAGCATGTTAGATAGCAGAGTGCTGTCAGAGGAAAAGATTCTGGGACCATGGCCTACGCCACAAAAGCTCTTCTTGACTTCTTGAAGGAGACTGAACTGTATGAGTGCTTGTGACAGTGGACCTTCCTCTGCGACTGACTCTGCGAATGACTGATTCTATTATTTGTTAAATTCTCGCTCGTTATCTATTCTTCCCCCTTCCCTCTCATCAAGCGTAGGGTAGCCAACCGGGCACGTCCTTCTTTCTCTCTCTCTCTCTCTCTAGTTGTTGGATAAAATTTGACGCAATGCTTATTAACGTGATAACGTTTAGGGCCCCGTGTCGCAGAAAATCCGGCGTCGGCAACCGGCGTGTGATCGCGGGGGGCCGAGAAAATCATCCAACCACATCGACCACACAGGCCCTCCACGTGGTGCAAGATTTTGGTGAACAAAAATTCAATTTCTCACAGTGAAACAAGTCAGAAAAATGGTAAAGTACGACTTTACCATTTGGCGTCGGATTCGCCATCGGATTATTTACCAATCGGCGTCGGATTGTAATTTGAATGTACGAGAAAAACTAATTCTGCTACGAGGAAACTCAAACACAAACCCCTTTTCCAGCATTTCTACCAGACCTGCGCGTCGTGACAATAGCAAACAATTATTAAAATAATAAAAAAAGGTGCTAGGGCCTTCACATTTTATAAGACCACTTAATTGCCCCTTGAAAAACGACTTTTCAGCAATGCATTTCAGTTTAAAAGTGAAGCCGACTTTAAAAGAATCAGTGTAAGCTTGGTCTTTGTAAGCTGGCTTTCCCACATTCAGTGTTGCAGGTGAATGAAGCCTGCTTGCCGTATGCGAACGATGCGATGCGATAGGGATGGTCGATTAAATTTTTTAATCTATTAACGATTAATAGTTCGTCGGTTTAGCGTATAATCAATTAATCGCTTTCTATGCGGGGTTTTTCATCGATTAATCGATTAATCGACTTTTTTTCGGGCGCTTTAAAAAGGATGAAACACAGTTACCTACTCACGTAAGTACTTATTTTAACGTTTGAAAGGTGGAACCAGGATAATAAATACAAGCGTATAAACTTTGATAAAGAGTAATGTTTAATTTGTTAGAGATCAACTATAATTGCCAATAGTGACTAACGATGGAATAAGCAATATACAGGGTGTTCATATTGACACGTGTACATGTTTATCTTTCATTGGTGACCGCTTTTCACCGGCTAACAAATGTTAAACGTTATCGTTCGACGCAGAAACCGCCTGCATGTATCGGAAGTTTCTCGAACGTTATCGATGCTTCTATCCGTTGTCCATTGTCACGGACGCTCATATAATCTGATTGTATGAGCCACGAGAATTGTCTAGTACTTTCTGGAAGACACGCGGGTACCAGGGATTACTCTGGAACCTTCTATGAAAGCCGACGTCACTGATCAGATTTCGACGATCGCCGACTGTGTTCGCCGCTATCGTTGTGCTTCGAGTGCAACTTGCTTTTGTGGGCACAGGTTCGCCCAATAAAAAATCCGTTTCGTCATTCACAGTTTTGCGACTGTTTTCTTCACCGTCGCTACTACGTGACAATATTGACACGTAGTAGTTTCCCGCACTCTCGCGAGGATACAAGAAAAATACTACTGGCCTCGCCTCTCTGCTGACGTCGCCCATTACGTAAGGACATGCCGAGACTGTCAGCGACGCAAAACACCGCCGACAAGGCCAGCCGGGCTTCTACAGCCGATCGAGCCACCTCGCCAACCGTTCCAGCAGATCGGGATGGACTTACTGGGGCCTTTTCCGACGTCGACGTCCGGGAATAAATGGATCGTCGTAGCTACGGACTACCTCACTCGCTACGCCGAAACAAAAGGCAGTGCCCAAAGGCAGTGCCGCCGAGGTAGCCCGATTCTTCGTTGAGAACATCCTCCTGCGTCACGGTGCCCCGGAAGTCCTCATCACTGACAGAGGTACGGCCTTCACGGCTGAACTAACTCAAGCCATCCTGCGATACAGCCAGACAAGCCATCGCCGCACCACCGCCTACCACCCGCAGACGAATGGCCTCACCGAGCGCCTAAATAACACCATCGCCGACATGCTGGCAATGTACGTCGACGTCGAACACAAGACGTGGGATGCCATTCTTCCGTACGTGACCTTCGCATACAACACGGCCGTGCAAGAAACGACGCACATGGCGCCGTTCAACCTGGTCTACGAAAGGAACCCGGCAACGACGCTTGACGCCATGCTACCGGACGTCGCTGACGAAGAAAATCTTGACGTTGCCACCTATTTGCAGCGTGCCGAAGAACGTCGACAGCTCGCCCGCCTGCGCATCAAGAACCAGCAGAGAACCGACAGCCGACACTACAATCTTCGACGACGCTACGTCGAGTACCAGCCCGGAGACCGTGTTTGGGTCTGGACTCCGATACGCCGACGAGGACTTAGCGAGAAACTCTTACGTCGCTATTTCGGACCATATAAGATCATCCGACGTATTGGCGTACTGGACTATGAGGTCGTGCCAGACGGCATTTCGCAATCACAGCGGCGCCGCGCACGACCCGAAGTCATCCATGTGGTGCGTCTTAAGCCTTTCTACGCCCGCTGACGAACTTAGGTACTTTGTTACTTTATTTTTTTTTCTTTATTACGCGTGGTTTGGTTTTCGCTTTCACATTTGTTTGTAGCATCGGGACGATGTTTTTTAAGGGGAGGGTATTGACACGTATACATGTTTATATTTCACCGGTGGCCGCTTTCCACCGGCTAACAAATGTTAAACGTTATCGCTCGGCGCAGGACGCGCCTGTATCGGAAGTTTCTAGAACGTTATCGATGCTTCTTTCCATTGCCTGTTTTCACCGACGCTTATGTTATCTGATTGCATGACTGACGCGAATTGTCTAGAACTTTCTGGGAGACACGCGGGCATCAGGGATTAATCTAGAACCTTCGATGACTCAGGTATAAAAGCCGACGCGTTTCGCCGCTGATCAGATTTTCGACGATCGCCGACTGTGTTCGCCGCTATCGTTGTGCTTTGAGTGTACCTTGCTTTTGTGGGCACAGGTTCGCCCAATAAACAACCAGTTTCGTCGTACACAGTTTTACGGCTGTTTTCTTCAGCGTCACTACTACGTGACAATATTTAAGTTTTACGGAATATTAAAAATTCTCCTGTGGCAAGTAGCATAATTCTTGTCGTTGAGCTGCGTTATTCGAATATGCGGACATTAGTAGCACGAGAAATCGAAAGACATATTCAACCAATTAACAAAAATTGACTAATGAACTTCTCAGTTAATTACTTTAGGACACATATTGCAATTTACGAATTGTAGCCGGTGAGTTTGCAAGACGCATCTGCTTGAAATGAACTTCCAGGATGACACCAGTTTCGAGATATTATTTCTGAAAGTGTGGGACGAAATACATGGACGTTCCAGCTACTTTTGTGATTCAATGCATTTTGGTAAAAAAAAAAGTGGAACAACAGTGCATTTTTACGGCGAGTATGATGGCGTATATCTACAAACTGGTGTCATTCTGGAAATTCACTACAAGCGGATACGCCTGACTAGCTCACCGGCTACAATTCGTAAGTTGCTAGATAGGTGGTAAAGTAATTAACTAAGAAGTTAATTAGTGATGTTTTGTTAATTAGTTGAATATGTGTTTCGATTTCCCGTGCTAATGTCCGCCTTATCGAATAACCAAGCTCAATGATAAGAATTATGCTACCTGCCACGGGCGATTTCTAAACATTCTGTAAAACTTAAAAATGAACACCCGGTATGTTAAAAATGGCACTTACTGAGGAGGGTGGGCATGGGGGAAGGAGAAATCAGAAGAGAGCGTCGCAGCACGACTGACATCAAGAAGTAATGACGCAACACGTGATCGCCACATCAGCGCGCGCGGTAAGTTTAGTGCTGCCAGATACAGGGAAGCAGCGCAGCTGAACGGGTGCGCACCGATTTGAAACTACTACGAAGCAAACATTATCGGCCAATACGTTGTCCCCCAGGGTCACGTGCTGACTCCACACTGCGAGGTAAAAGCAAAGGAAATGGCTTGTCGGTGAGTTCGCTTGCCAAGACTTGCTGCCTCACGAAATGCTCTCTCCTAGTTATTCCTCCATGGGGGAGGCCTCTGCCCAGCCCCAGGTAGCCTGTGTGACGTGTGCGTAAGGCGAGGAAGCGCTTGGCCAGCTCGACATGACTCGGGAAAACAGTCGACAGTCGCTCTCGGTCTTCGCAGCCGCGCTGTCGTTGCTCGTACTCCGCTTTCTATTGTAAGATTTCAAAATTTTCACGCCACTATAGTCACTGTCTGGAAAACTATTAATCGAACTGCTTTAATCGATTAAACCGATTAAACTAACGGTAGACATCGATGACGATTTATCGTTTTGCGGCGTACTTTTAGTCGATTAATCGTTCATCGATATTACCATCCCTACGATGCGAACGGGTCCCCATAACGCTATCGCGTTTTACTCTTAAAGGCAAAGCTTAAGCGTCCGCCAATTCTTTTACTGTTTAAAACGCCATAGGTAGACCTCATATGTTTGCGAGAACTACGTTCTCATCAAAGGTATTTTTTTTTATCTGCAATATTTACTGTAGGCGTTCGGCGACAGACGCGCCATTCGGTTCGGTTGCGTGTAAGCACGCGCCCTATTTACTGTACAGAACAGGCGCGCAGAAAAGTGGTGGGGTGCAAGAAATTAAAAAAAACTGAATAAACTTAATTTCATTGAGCCAATGGTTTTGTATTCTGTGCAACTTCTAATAACATTTTAATAATAAATCAAGCAGAATTGATTTTAGCGAGGGAAAAGTGAAAATTTGTGATAAATTTAGGGAACCCTTTCGTGACGTGTAGAGAGACGCTGCGTTTCGGACCCGTACGTTTCGCAGCACTACCAAGAAAAGTTGTCCCCGAATATAGCAACGTTCTGGGAGAGTGGGCCAACGATGGCTTTCCAACAAAACGCTTCCATTGTTATGCAGAATGTCACTACTTGATTAGTCACAAGCATATTTTAGTCATTTAAGAAGAACAATAGATATATTGAACTGAGAAGAAAGACAACCGAGGGGCCCAATTTTTAATAGTCATATTGCTACGGAACAGTATTTGCCTTGACGAAGAGGCGAGCAGTGTGAAGACGACGACGAAGATTGCAGGCTAGTGCGGGCTGTTGCCTATTGGAAGTGCGGCGCATTTCCTTGTAAATATACTTGTATATAGCTTTTCGTCTGCGTCTTCCTACGTAACATATCTGGTGGAGGTGGACGTTCCCTGTACCTTGTCACGGAGCTTCGCAGTGGACGGTACGTCGAGCTTTCCGGCATGGCTCCCGGCGACGACAGCTCGACTCAGCCGGCTCCAACACCTCCTGCCACTTCGACGACCTACATCGCTCTCCCCGCTCCCCGCGATCCTGGCGTATTCTCGGGCAAAGATGGGGAAGACGTCGAGGAGTGGATCAGCCTGTACGAACACGTCAGCCGCAATAACCGGTGGGACCCTACTATCATGCTCGCCAACGCACTCTTTTACCTCGGTGGCACACCTCGAGTTTGGTTTCGGACACACGAAGATGAACTCACCAGCTCCGAGACTTGTTCGGCAACCCCTACGGTCACCAACTTGCCGCGCAGAGGGCGTTATCCGGCCGTGTGCAGACATCAACAGAGCCCTACGTCACGTACATTCAGGACGTCTTGGCTCTGTGCCGCAAAGTTGACGCACACATGACTGAGCCAGACAAGGTTTCCCACATCCTCAAAGGCATTGCCGACGACGCCTTCAACTTGCTCGTATTCAACAACGTGGCGACGGTGGATGCAGTTATAAAAGAGTGTCGCCGCTTGGAACTCGCTAAAAGCCGACGTATCGACCAGCAGTTTGCCCGTCTGCCCAACACCCCAGCGACATCTTCCTGTGCCGACGCTCCTCGTCCCAACAACACTGGTGATGTTACCAGGATCGTCCGGCGTGAGATTGAGGCCGCCTATCCGGCTGCCTTCGACTCCAGCTCCTCCAACGCCCATGCAGTCATGGTTTCCCTGATCCAGGCAGTTGTCCGCCAGGAGTTCGCGAACATGGGACTTCACACCTTCTGCTCGGCGCATCGCCCTGATACCCACCCGGCTTCTTCGATTCCGCCCCGTCCCACATCTTATTACCCACCACGTTTCCGCAACCCATCTGAATGGCGCACTGCTGACGACAAGCTCATTTGTTTTCACTGCCGTCGAATCGGGCACATTTCTCGCCACTGTCGCAGTCGCTGGAGTTCCCCGACCCGGTCTACTTATACTGCCTACTCTCGCCCAGGTGGCCCTTCTCGACCCTATGCAGCACGCTCCGATAATGCCGCCACTGATTCTCCTTCTCCCCAACGACGACAATCTCGCTCTCCTCAGCCTCGTCGCTCCTATTCGCCGACTCCCTTCGGACGCCGCTCCCAGCCGGAAAACTAGACGATGCAGCGCCTCGAGGTGACGCTGCATTGCTCCCTACGCCGCCAAATCTTCTACTGACATTTCCCACTCATCGAACTTGAGTTCTAAGCCAAGCACCTGTTGCACGTCGTGAGGCAAAGTGCATTGTTGAAGAACATAGACTTTCCCTTGGATGAGGTGCACTTATCAGGAATGTTCCGACGAAGCTGCTTTAGTTGAAGCTGCCACAGGAACTCTTTGTTTTGGTCAATCAGGATCGAAAACTCTCGTAGCCGCCTGCTGACCGTAAGCATGTTGTCGACGGTGCTCAATTGTGCGACAAGAAGTATTCTGTGCAGACGAGCCAGACGGGGCCATTCTGGATTCTGAATCTATCAAATTCTATTACCATAACTCGCAGACGGTAGGAAGCCTCCAAATGGCGCTCTAACATATTGTGGCAGAATCTTGTTGCAAATGCACAAGGAAAGTGACCGTGCTTTGCAAACTGCACTAGCGATGAAGGCCATGGTCGCGGATGGGTCACGAGGATTGAGTAGAAAGGGGCCCAATGTATTAGAAAAGCAGTTTACTAACGTGGCTGTTTGGACGTCCAAACATTGAAGCTTTTGGCGCTCAACAAGACTAGAACGAGAAGTAGGCACGAAACACGAGCGCTGACTTACAAGAGTTTATTTTTAAGTACATGATCATATATATAGACGAAACCTTGTTCCACATCACACAAGCGCAGCCTGCAGAAATTTTTCCACCGAAGCTATTAGAGACGCCGCGTAGGGGCCAACGCGAGCGGATGCCTGCAACGTCGGCTCCGGCAAACGGTACGTGCTGCTGCTACCCAATCTCTCCTACGGCCACTAATCTGCTCGAGAAGCGACATAAGTGCCCAAGGAAGACAGGGAAACCGCCCATTCCGGGTGAAATCCGACCTTTTTTGTGCTGAGAACGATTATCGGACCGAGACGCTCAGTTGCCCAGTTAAGCCTCACCCGGACTCTACCTCTCCGCCGGCACCGCCGGCAACGCCAGCCATTATGATGGATGTAACGGTCGAAGGCCACACCATAACCGCACAAGAGCTCCAATCAGAGGATTGGACACCAGTGCTGTATAAAGCCTACGCCTCCCGACCAGCCAGTTCGCCGAAACCACCTCACCACGCCGGCAACGCTACCTCCGAGGCAGCTAACCCGAACGCCAGGAACGCGGCGCACGACGCAACAGCCGCCACCCGCAGCGGCAAGACGCCGGCCCGCCTACCACCTGCGACCAAGGAGACGCGCCTCACAGTGCAGCGTAGCAAGCGGCTGCCACCACTCCCACCCAACGCTATTCGAGTGGTCGTTCGCCTGCGAGGTGAACTACGACTTCTAGACGTCCCAACACCTCGACTTACGAAAGCAGTGCAGACCCAGCTCCGTATCCCTCTACCGGACGACTTCTGCCTGCGCACCCACCCGACCAACAATACTTTCACCATGGCAACAGCACACTCCCCAACAGCCGAGACTCTCAAGACGCTAACCTCCCTCGCAATTGGAGACCAAACCTACCCTTGCACGGCTTACGTGGCACCCCCACCGGGGGCTACCAGAGGAGTCATCACAAACGCCTATGACGACGAGACCCCAACGCAACTCTACCAAGACTTCGTCAGAAGAAATCTGGAGTACACTATACTAGCAGCCCGACGCATGGGAAAGACGCACTCCATCCTAATCACCTTCGACGCAAACGCAGTCCCGCACTCCATCAAGTACATGGGAGCCATCCACCGCTGCACCCTATACCGCGGCAGTCCGGATGCCTGTACCAATTGCAGACAGCCGGGTCACCGTCACGACGTATGCCCAAGCCCCAAGACCAATCTTTGCCCCCGCTGTGGAACACAGCATTCGCAACAAGACCCTCCTTGTACACCCAAATGCATTCTGTGTGAGGGCCCTCATCTTACCGGCACGGGATCGTGCAAGAGACGAAACCTTCACCAGCCAAGGAAACAGCCAAGCCACCCAGAAACGCAGCAGCAGGAATCGATCCCACCCAGGGACAGTTTTCCCCAATTGTCATCCGGACCCACCCAACCCAACCAACACAAGCAAGCTTGGACAGAGCCATTGAAACAAGCCTGGAACACGCCCCTTTCTTCTCACAAGCACACGACATCCATGACAGTGAATCCCAGTTTACAACACGCCCTGGCGAAATCCCAGGAGGAGGCAGCGGCAGCCAAAGCAGAAGCTACAGCAGCCCGAGCAGAAGCCGCCGCTCTTCGACAATGCATCGTCAAACTGGAAGCCCAGATAAGTGCTCTTGCCACTGGATCTCCCATTTCACCTACCCCCGCTCCAACTGCACATCAACCTCCTCCCGTTAACCCGCCCAACGACCATACCTTGCCCAGCCACTCCAACCCTACTTCCTCTGCTGATTCGCTAGCAATGGAGGCTGACACGGAACCCTCTACAAATTCAACCACATGCACAACGCCACCTCCCTCCACCCCCCTCTCACTAGACGACATTCCAACCCTGCTTGAGTCCTTTGCTGCTCGCTTTGAGGCAAAATTGCAGGACGCTGTCACTTACATCAACCAGGAATGTGCAACCCTCAAAGACGCGGTTATTAACATAACACAAGACAATGCTGCTCTTAATCACCGATTCGACGTGCTAACCCAAGGGTTTTCTGACCGCTATAGCGATCTTGAGTCCCGGCTCAATTCTTACGCAACCCGCCTCACAAAGCTGGACTCCACCCCAAGTAGACGTAAGAAGCCTAAAGCAGCTGAAGGACAGGACAACCCTATCCCTACCACAGCTCACGACTCCCACCCCCCAGTTATCACGACTCACAACCTCCCAATCGACTCTCATGCATGATGGCAGCTCCAAACCATAATCTTACACTCTGGCAGTGGAACTGCCGGGGCTTTGGCCAGAAGCGTCATGTGGTCCACCAACTGCTGTCCTGCGCTACAGGACCCGACATCCTTGCCCTGCAGGAGCCCTCCAACCCACTCACCCTCCCCGGCTATACTCCTATTCTACCCACATCCCCCCCGCCCACTGGGGTAGCGTTTCTAGTTAGCCGCTCAATCACCACCATCTCCCATTCCCTAGCGATTCAAGACATTGATCACCTTCTAATTGAGCTTGTGCCACAACACGCTCGAGCGAATAGTATCTTCGTCTTGAATGTATACAGCCACCCTAAATGCCTACAAAGCAACTTCGAACGCCTTTTTACTCTTGCGAAGCGCATAGCAAACAAGTGCCCCTTACTCGTCGTAGGAGACTTTAACGCCCCGCATACGGTCTGGGGTTACCAGCACGACACACCGAAAGGACGTCGGGTGTGGTTAGCAGCGCAACAGACCGGTCTCTCCCTTCTTACCGACCCTACCTCTCCTACACGCACGGGAAACAGTGTCTGTAAAGACACTACACCAGACCTTACATTCGCACATCGCCTCCCTCACGCCACATGGTGCAACACACAAGAGAATCTGGGTAGTGATCATAGCATCATCGAAATTCTCTTAAATGCTCAACTACCCCGCAGACCTCCCAGAGGCTGCACTTTCACGAAGTGGGACTCTTTCCGATCATGTAGAGCAGCCCGCACCGTCGTCCCCATCACGGACATCACCGACTGGTCCAAATAATTAGAAAGTGATGTTCGATCCGTAACTCGTCCCCTACGAGAGGACTGCCCAAGCGACACAGTTGACTCGCGCCTCCTGCATTTATGGGAAGCTAAAGCAGGCCTAGAACGACGCTGGCAAAGGCAGCGCTGGAACCGAACACTTAGACGCCGCCTCGCCCGTCTCAACAAAGAGATAGAGACGCACGCGGCGACTCTTTCACGACAAAACTGGGAATCACTATGCAACAAGCTAGATGGCAATATGAGTCTACCTCAGACCTGGAACCTCTTTAGGCACTTGATAGACTCCACTCAATCTAAGACCACAAAAAGACACAACCTCACCAAACTCATACACACTTCCGATACACCTCCACCGGAATTCCTCCAAGAACTTCGAAATCAGTACTTCCCCACATACCCTCCTGTAACACACCCCGACTATACAGGCCCCGCTAACGACCTGCTTGACCAACCCATTACAGAAGCAGAAGTTCAGGCTGAACTCCAGAGACTTAACACGTCCTCAGCCCCCGGCCCAGACGGGGTACACAACAAGGCGCTTCGGAATATCGACGCCCAATCCATTGCCGCCCTTACCGAATACTTTAACGTGTGCTGGCAAAAGGGCACCCTCCCACCGCAATGGAAAGAAGCCAAAGTCGTGTTCTTACCCAAACCTGGGAAACCTCTGCTCACCTCTAACCTCAGACCGATCTCCCTCACTTCTTCTGTCGGCAAACTCATGGAGCATGTACTCCAGACCAGGCTCAGCAACTACCTAGAAGGCAAAAATCTCATACCCACCTGTATGTTTGGATTTCGTCCTGGGCTTTCCACACAGGACGTCTTCCTACAGCTAAAACAACACATTCTAGATTCCCAAACCTACGACACCAAAGCTATCCTAGGTGTGGATCTCACGAAGGCATTCGATAACGTTACACACTCAGCTATCCTACAGAACCTTACAACCCTGGCAGTGGGCGCCAGGATGTACTACATCCGAGACTTCCTCAGCCACCGCACAGCTACACTTACCTTCGGCGACCACCGCCTCCCAGGCATAACACTGGAAGCACGAGGTACGCCCCAGGGAGCCGTCCTCTCCCCTATTCTATTCAACATAGCACTTCTTCACTTACCCCAACAACTAGCTCAAATTCCCGACATTCATTTCAGCCTTTACGCCGACGATATCACTGTCTGGGCAAACCACGGCAGCAGTGGCGTAGCCAGAAATTTTTTTTTGGGGGGGGGGGGCTCAAGTTGCAACGCGGCGGCCTCCTCCTTATAAAGGTTGTCGAGGCATCAAATACATGAATAATAACTGCATTGCCATTGCCAATGGCATTGTATATTAGGTGCTGAAAACGAATTATTTAACGCTACGCACAGTCAAGGCAAGTAAATTATGTGTTTGTTTCATAAAAGAATAGCTTCGTATGTCCCAAAAATTGTGGCAGTAATAGCTGATATCAGTGCTTCCGCGGTTTTTTTTTTTTTTTTTCTGGTCTATCTAATAAGCAAAGAAAATATCACGCGAACTTTAGAACTATATCAGTTCGAAACCAGCAAAGCAGTGCATGCAGCTGGTATGAAAAACGTAAAGGCCATAAAATGAACAAGTTGACAAATATTTTGATGAATCTTTGTCATTTAACAACCTTGTTTACATTTTTGTACATATGCAACGGCCAGAGAAAAACCTCAATGACGCTGTCCTTCGTTGCAATGGATTGCGCAGCAGCAGATGTTACCGGTCGTATATTGTAATTGCACCGAAATTATAGTTGCAACAACGAGTACATATAAAAAGCAGAAGTTCCGCAAAATATACATTAGAAATGCGAAGATAGAATGGAATATACAAATGCCAAGATAAACGGCAAGAAAGTGTCGCGTGAAACCAAGTTCACTGCTTGTATACACAAAACCTCGCAACAAGATATTTAAATATACGTATAAGTCTGCAATAAATCTACGTATCTAAGGAAACGTCATTGTATATAATGCGTCAAACAAGACAAATAAACATGCTGCGCAGTCACAGATAGTAAACTTCACGCATACGAGTATAAAGACAGACGATCCCAACCTTTAATAATAAAATTCTGATTCTGATTCTGATCCAGACAAGAACAAAACTATGATCTCAGAAATTGTGATATGCATTTGGGCCATGCTGCGATCGCGACAGCAACATGTGGCTAGAATAAGAGAAAAAGAATGCAGAAATCAATACGAAAATGCGTATTTTAACTGCCTGCACAGCGGCAACAATTATTCTGCACCCAAAGTCAAAGAAGGCTATTGCTTCGTTTCAAAAAAGGTGTAAATACATGTAGCTAAAAAAGGAAAGAAAAGGACAAACGAGAGCCACAGATGATGCGGCAAGTTGATTTACCCAACATCCGAGCGCGTTTTTGGGAAACGCCGCGTGTGCCGGGCTTTCAATGAGCAAGGTTTGTCAAAATTGGTTATTGATGTCCCCGTAATTTTTGTATTCCCAGCATAATTTTGATCATCATGCTAACTGTTACAACAAACGGTGCAAATTTCTGTGGTTTTAAAAGGTAATGAACAGTCATACGTTTTCATAATTACGAGCTTATATAGGAACGTGAAGGAACAGTTATTTTTACAGGCATTGATGTTTGCTGCTTCGCTATCTAAACGATAAACTTTACTCGGCGGGGAAGTTTAGCGAAGCGTTTAGTAACTTCGGACACGTTGATCGCGACGTCTCTGTGGGCGTATAGAAGCGCCAGCATAACCATGCGTTCCTCATTGTAAAGCGCAAGTGGTTTTTTTTAGTAATCTCATGTTTGAAAATCTCTCTGCGTTGGCAGTGGCACTGGAAGGGTGACTAGAATATGCAGCAGTTTGTACTAGAGCACTGCACGGGCCGATTTTTTCAGCCGGGACCCGGCCCGGGCCCGTTTTTACGTTGAGCTGCCCGCCCGAGCCCGAACAAAACTTTCATGGCGAGACCCGGGCCCGACCCGGGCCCGGAAATAATCTACGTTACCCGCCCGGCCCGGCCCGCCACCCCTTTACCTCAGGCCCGAGGCCCGGCTCGAAACCGGATCGAACCCGGCCCGATACCGAAAAATACATGTTTTTCAGAGTTGAGACGCCCGAGAATAACTCGCTGCACGTTACATGCACACCACCAAAAAGCCCGAGCCCGGCCCGGGCCCGGGTCAAAAAGCACACGCCGTGCCCGAGCCCGAGCCCGGCCCGAGCCCGTGAAAAAACTGCTCTACCCGGCCCGGCCCAGCCCACGGGCCGGGGGGCTTTCGGGTAAGCCCGAGCCCGTGCAGTGCTCTAGTTTGTACACGTGTACATATAACCTGCAGTCTCCATGAGAGAGGGCATCCATTCCTGTGCTAAAACCTAAAAACACTTCGATATCGTTTCCTCAGCACCACGCTCGACAAGGTAGACAGCCGTCCTCTTACGGAAGCCACAATTCTTGGTCCCATGGTCCCAGCCGACGTCGGAACGAACTGCTTTAAAAGCGCTATTACGCTTTTTAAAAGAAACAGGACTTAGTGAAAAACTATAGAATGTGCGGACTGATACGTTTCTTTTCGTTTTCTTTTTAATCTTCTTTTGTTTTCTAATATTTTCTGCCCTTACCCCATCCTCCTGTGCAGAGTAGCCAATCGGACACTTAACCTGGTTAACCTCTCTGCCTTTCACCTCTTATTTTCCTTCCTTCCTTCCTTCGATATCATTGACATCCTTGTTTACGTACCTTGCACAAACAGTAAGCTGTTAAATTCCAGCAATATCTGTCGTTTCGTCAGCAAGTACGGAGAAGCAGCCTGCAGCGTTCACTTTTGCATCTAGGCTTTCTTTGATAATTTCACCACAAATTTCTATAATTTGGTTTTGTACGTCTGGTTTAAATACGAGGCATTACTGGGGCAACTTTCCAAATGGTTCTTCAGATGTGTATCTCCACAATCAGCTCGCATGCGAAGAAGCGTTCTGGAAATACCAGTATTTTCAGCGGGGGCTTTACTTAAATCCATAGGACCAGTGTCCCTATCGCCACGGAGAGCAAGACCTTGCCGCCCGCAAAAAAGAACTGTCTCAAATTAAATAGGCCGTTGAGTTTCTTCTGTTTTCTCTTATTTTACTTTGCCTGCCCTGGTCCAGCTTATCGATCACATTGGACGCGCTTCCTGAAAATGTTTGGAGAAAATTATCAGATGCCAGCTGACAGTCGCGGTGATATTTAATATTTTCCTGTGCGTGGAAGATTGCGAGCGCGTGCTTCCATTTCTGGAACGGCTTAGACACGCGCGTTCGAGTGCGTACATGTTGGCCCAAGTTTATAAAAACATTAAACCCAGAAAGTTCCAGAATTAAAAATCAGAAGCACGCCTTTGGAAATGTCAGTGCACTTTCGCGTCAAAAGTTTATGAGAACTTCATACCCATCAAGTTTCGGAATTGAAATCTATGCGCTCCGTAGATTCCGGTGCCGCTGCCAGATGCCGCGACGCGCCCGCTCGCTATTGAAAATCCTTGAAAATTTGTGCTCGGCTGGGGCTCCTTACGTTATGTGACTCCAGGTGCATGGGCGTTTCCACGAAATCCAGCCCGAGTTCGCAATTTTCGCCCCGAAATGTCTTTTCGAGTGTCAAAAAGACATTGTAGACAAAATCCACAATGATTTCCGGCGCCGGTGGTTGTTTTGGTCGGCGGTGCATGACAGCACGGAAAAATTTTGGGGGGGGGGCTGAATCCCCATCAGCCCCCCCCCCCCCCCCCTGGCTACGCGCCTGCACGGCAGTGACGCCGAAATAGAACATCTACAATTGGCACTAAACACCATCGACACATATGTACAGGAGCGCGGCCTGACATGCTCCCCTTCCAAATCAGAGCACTTTCTCTACCGCCCCAAGCAACACGATTCAGTCATTCCTTCCATCTCCCTTACGCTAGGTACCCATCCTATCCCACTAGTATCCAAAATCCGCGTGCTAGGACTAGTTCTACACTCCCACGGCCCGCACGGAGAAGTCATAAAGACTCTCCAAACACACGCTCAACAGACCACCCGACTTATTCGCCGCATAGCGAACCGCCGGGCTGGCCTACGTGAGCGAAACGCACTTCGCCTTACTCAGGCTTACATCATAAGCCGCACCACATATGCCCTTCCATACCTACCCCTCCGACAGAAGGAGAGAGACCGGGTAAACGCGCTGCTACGGAGTTGCACAAAAATGGCTCTACGCCTTCCCCCCAGCACATCCACCGACCGACTCCTCAAACTCGGTGTCCACAACACCTTTGAGGAACTCACAGAAGCCACCTTTACGGCACAAATATCCCGTCTATCTAACTCAGCCGCTGGCCGCGCTCTATTATCCCAATTAAGCCTAACCGCAATTACACACCCTACCGAGGGGGTCCCCCTTTCTTCTATCCTCCGCTCTAACCTCAACATACCTCCCATCCCCAAGAACATGCACCCTGAGCGAGATGGGAACCGCAGAATAGCAAGGGCTCAGGCCCTACACAGACAGTACAGCGAGGACCATGATGTGGTCTAGGTGGACGCAGCAGAGTATACGTCAGGCTCCCGTATGGCCCTGGCGGTAGCCGACAATCAGGCATAGCTTCTAACCTCCAGCTCAATCATCACCAATTCCACCACAGAGGCAGAAGAGGCAGCCATCGCGCTTGCTCTCATCTCTACATCTGCCACCAAAATTATCACTGACTCCAAATCTGCCATTGTCAACTATGCCAACGGCTACATATCCCGCACCGCTGCTCGCTTACTACGCTTCTGGCAGCCCCGGCACCCCATAACCCTCATCTGGACGCCAGCACATGCCGGCCTCCCTGGCAATGAGGAGGCTCATTCCCTAGCTCGAGGTCTTACATTCCGGGCAGGAGGAGTCGAGCCCCCTCTACGGGCCAGGGAGCGCCTGCTTTCTTTCAGTGATATCCTTTCGTACTACCGGGACGAACGAAGGGAATACACACCCCCAGCCCCATCCCTCACCATAGCGCAGGCCGCACACTGGCGTCGACTACAAACTCGGACTGCCCCATACCCCTTGCTGCTACATGCACGATACCCAGACCAATTCCCCTCCTCATGCAAACTTTGCAGTAAACCAGGAGACTTCCTACACACCCTCCTCACATGCCCCACCTTCCCTCATCCCCCATCACAGACCGTGGCGGAGTCTTACTGGGAGACTCTTTTGACCTGCACTTCCCCTCAAGACCAGTGCTGGATCATCTCCAGTGCTATGAGAAGGATTGCGCTCCAAGGGCTCTCCTTCGCTTTGTAAGGGTGCGTCCTCACAGTAAGGGAGCACCCAAGTGCCATGTAGGGGTCTTCACCCCCACCATCAATGGCAATAAAAGTTTCTACGACCACCACCGAAGCTATTAAGTACTACGTTCCAGGAGATCGTGCCGGCGTGTGGAAAAGCCACGTGGCCTAGCGGGAGAGGAGAGAAAAAGAAGAGCTCAACCCTGTGATAATGTTGCTAGAGGGTGCAGATGAAAATGAGAACGGGGAGAGGAGTCGCACCTTCGACTACTTGCGTTGAAGGGGGAGAGCGTGAGACGCGCCAACCAATGGCGGTGTACGAAAAAAGTAGGTCAACGGAGGAGTGGGCTGTGACGAGTTCACGTTAGCGTTGGTTGTATATACGGAGCTTTGGTCAGAGACTCTTGTCTGGCAACGTCGTAGAAAAGCCTGGGGAAAGCGCTAAGAACGCCGTCGCCCATGGACGCCGACGCGTACCATCCCCCGCAACGCGCTAGGAACGCCGTCACCCATGGAACGCGAGACAGTTCTTTCAGAGCCGGGCATTGCATAGTCATCGTCTAAGTGTTAAAAATACCTCATTGTGCTACTCAGAGCCGGCACTGAAGCCTCTTTCCCGAGTACGTAGCGAAGTGGTCGGTTTACCATTTCGTAGCCAAATTGAACATAGCAAATCCCCAATATAGCTAAACCCCTATATCGCAAATCCCACCAGAGCCCCAGCTTCGCTTGACTTCCCGCTTCACAGAGTGGAAGGGCTCTGACTTTTTGTCACCAAGCAAGTACTATAGGGCCTTGCGAGATAGAGCGATAGATGGTTTTGCCACACATGTATCACCTAACCGGTCTCTCATTTCCGCCTCGATAATTTCGCGGGTCAATTGACTGTTGCTTCTGCTGACAATTGTACGGGCACGATAGAGTGGAATGCACGTGAGCTTCTTCTTTGCTTCCTTCCTTTGCATGTTTATCATGCCTGCACAACTTCATTGTCGTTAAATCGCCATTGTTATACCAGTTTCATCATCCCATCGTAGTCATGTCATTGCCGTCACACCTTCATCTTCATACCATCGCCATCCTTTCAGCACCTTCACTCCATTTTCAGGCCAACGTCATAACGCCGTAGTCGTGACGTCATCGTCGTCAATGCAGTCTCCATATAGCCGTCGTTAGACGTCATCATCACGCAGTCATGGTTGCTCCATCGTCATCATCTCGTTGTTGTCATGCCGTCGTCGTTACACCCTCGTCATCATTCCAGCACTGTAATTTCTTTCTCGTTACGCCATAATTGTCTGTTCTATCATCGTCATTCCGTAGCGGTCATGTCATCGTCGTAAATGCACCGTCTCTATATTGACGCGTGTACTTATCTTTTATCCGGAGACTGCATTTCACCCGCTAACAACTTATGTTATCGCTCAGCGCAAAATGCGCCGGCATTAAGAGGAAGCCTTAGCTCGGGCCCAACTCCGATGCAGCCTATTCAAGTACATTTAAAACGCAGAAACGCTTTTCTGAGACAACCCCTGAACCGATTTTAATGAAATTTGTTGCATTTGAGAAAGAAACTCAAATTGTTGTGACTGTTGGAAGCGGAATTTGGATTTAGAGCCTCAATTTTTTCATAAGAATGTCCAAAACTTAAAGTTTATTCTCTCTCTCTCTCTCTCTCTCTCTCTCTCTCTCTCTCCAAAAATTCGTAAGTCTGAAAAAATAGAAGCACGCAGTTTACAAACTTGTACCTTGATCTGCACCTAAAAAAGATATCGCAGTTCTGTTCACTGCATCCATTAAGTCATTCAAAGCGGGCAAACTTGATATGTAAATTTATATCTTGCGTGAATTTGTCACATTGTTTACAAGGGTTTTGCAAAACCTCTACTCACATATTACTCGCTTTTTTTAAAGCCATGTGTAATATAATAGTTCTGTCTGCTTCAGATGTACTATCAGGAGCAATCGACGGAATCATGAGGAGCAGGAATAAACTTTTATTGTGGAACCAGCATTTTATGATGACCGGGCCTAAGCCTCCCATGAGGGGACGTCGAGGGCTTGCCTCGCCGCCGCCTCACGGGCGTGCTGGGTCGCCCAGGTTTGGTCGTCGAGGGCGGAGCTCCACAGAGCCTCACGCAAGCTCGACGAGAGGGTCGTGGTGTTAATTTGTGTGTACTGTGCTGGGCACTCCCACAGCATATGCGAAAGCGTACCCGGGTGAGTGCCACAGCACCCGCAGTTGAGGGTACTGCAAACTTCAGGAAATATAAGGTGGAGGCGGGCGGGTGAAGGGTACGTATTTGTTTGTAGCAGACGCAGGGTGATAGCCTGCACCCGGCTGAACTTAGGGTGAGGTGGGGGGAAGGTTCGGCGACTAAGGTAAAATGCCTTAACGAGATCGTTATAAGTAGTCAGATTGTCCCTGGTGTCCAACTCGTCTCCAGTGTCTCCGGCGCGGTTGACTAGGCCTCGCGCAATGGAGTGGGTGACCTCGTTGAGGTTGGGGAGGTGTGGGTGGACAGGGCCCACGTGGGCCGGAATCCATGTCAGGGACATCATGCTGTCTTTAGAGTGTGGTGCTTGGCGGAGGATACGAAGAGCTTGAGGAGAAATACGGCCTTCGCTGAAGTTAGTGACGGCTGAGCAAGAGTCACATACGGTACTGTGACAGGTGGGATCTAGAGCGGCCAGGGCGATGGCCACTTCTTCAGCCGTTTCGGCAGTGAGGGTAGTGACGCTGAAGGCGTGGTGTAGGACTCCATCACAAATGGCGACGACCACAAATCGTGTGCCATGGGAATATTGGGCTGCATCAACAAATGTGACGCCAGGTACATGAGCAAGGGCTTTTATGATAGCTCCGGCCTGAGCTTGGCGCCGGGCCCTGTTATATTCAGGGTGCATATTTCTAGGGATAGGATCTGTGTGGATCCAACTACGGATGTCAGTCGGGATCGATTGTTTGGGGCCCTGTTGCTGATGGTAAGTGAAGCCAAGCGTGGATAAAATACAGCGTCCCGTTTCAGTATAGGGTGAGCCGTTCAAGCTTACAGCGTAGTTGTGCTTCAATGAGTTCGGCAAGGGTGTTGTGAACTCCTAGTTGGTTGAAGAGTTCAGTACTGGTGTAATGCGGGAGGCCAAGTGCTTGCTTGTACACCCCTCGTATGAGGGTGTCGAGCTTGTTTTGCTCAGCCCGGTACCAGTTGAGGTACGCAGAAACGTAGGTGATGTGGCATATGACAAAAGACTGCACGAGGCGGAGAAGGCTTTCTTCTTTGAGTCCCCCTCGTCGGTTGGAGATGCGTTTAAAAAGGCGTAGGGTGTTTTGAGATTGGGCGCAGATCTTATTGAGAGCCAAGGCATTGGAGCCGTTGGTAGAGATGGTGAGACCGAGGACCCGGATACTAGGGACGTGTGGTATAGGACTGCCATCTTGAAGGCGTAGGGTGATAGAGTCACAGGGTCGGTGATCAGGTTGGTGTTTGGGAGGGCGTCCCCGCTGAATGGGCTTGTAGAGAAGAAGCTCCGATTTAGCCGGCGAACAGCGAATTCATTAAGTCCGGTTCCTTGGAGATAGGCTTCGACCGTGTCAATCGCCGTTTGGAGGCTGACTCCACTTGACCATCACTGCCTCGGTACGCCCAGATGGTGATGTCATCAGCGTAGATGGTATGATTGATATTGTCGACTCGTTGTAGTTGCTGGGCAAGGCCAATCATGACTAAGTTAAAGAGCATGGGAGAGATAACTGAACCTTGCAGGGTGCCTTTGCTGCCAAGGGGAAGCTGATCTGGTCGTAAATCCCCGGCCGAGAGGGTGGCCGTGCGATTGCAGAGGAAGTCACGGATGTAATTGTAGGATCGCTCTCCCAGGTGGAGGTGGCAGACCTGGTCAAGGATAGCTTCATGGGAAATGCTGTCAAAGGCATGAGTGAGGTCGAGTCCGAGGACGCCTTTCGTGTTACGGGTACGGTCGTTTAGTACTTGATGTTTGAGCTGCAACATAGCGTCTTGAGTAGAAAGGTGAGGGCGAAATCCAATGATGGTGTGGGGATAGATAGAGTTAAGTCTTCGAGGTGTGTGTTGATGCGTGCTAAGAAGGCGTGTTCCATCACTTTGCCTACGTACGAAGTGAGGGAGATGGGCCTTAGGTTGTTGAGGCTAGATGATTTGCTAGGCTTTGGGATTAGGATAACGTTGGCAGTCTTCCAGGCAGCTGGGATGGCGCCATTGCGCCAGCAATCGTTGATGTAGTCAATTGGATGGGACACGGACTCGTTATCGAGATTGCGAAGGGTTTTGTTAGTGACCCCGTCTGGGCCTGGAGCAGAACGACCGTTAAGCTTGCGAAGAGCAGCATGTATTTCAGATAAGCTGAAATCGGCGTCTAGTGTAGGGTTAGGATTACTGATGTAATTTCTGTGTGGACTGACCTGTAGTTTTCTTTATTGCCGAGTTGCGGAGTTGTAAAAACGATAGTTTTGTTTTATGAGAATTTGCGATTTTCGCAAAATTTTATTAAAAATTGGCAACATAAATTAAAAATTTTCAAGCAACAGTCACTAGGTTTTAACGTCTTCCTTTAAATGCAACAAATATCATCACCTTAGGTGCAGTGATTGCCAAAAAAGACGGTTTCTCCTTTCCCATTTATTTAGATTGGCGCCCCCGACCTATACCTTCCTCTTAAGGGCCCCGGGTCGCAAGAAATCTGGTGTCGGCGTCCCGCGTCAGCCCCGACCATCTTGTGAGCGACTAATCATTCCTAACCACGTATACCGAATCACGCAAGCCATCCGCGTGGCTTAGAGGCGATACTGAACTAATTTCATTTCTCAAAGTAAAATTTGTCAGAAAAATCGTGAAGTACAACTTAAAATCCAACCCACAGACATGATAGCTTCGGATTGTAATTTGAATATAGGAGAAAACATAATTCTGTTACACGGAAACTCAAACACAAACCCCTTTTCCAGCGTTCCTACCATTCATAGAGCGGCGTGCCGCGCTCTGTTCCTTGCAACAACACCATCCAGATGGCGCTGGCCTCCGCGCGCCGCTGCCGCGAAGGCAAATGTGGAGAAGAACAAGGAAATTCGCAGTTGCCGGGAAGGTTGAAAAGCAGTCAGAGTTCTTTGAATGCTATGGCGTTCCATTCTTAAAAGCGACGCTTAAGCTTCCTCCAAATGTTTACACTTGCTCGAATGTTCTCGTTGATTCTATCTGTTCTGTATGTTCCCACCGCACCTTGTTTAATCAGATTGTATGCGCGACATGAATTGCGTAGTACTTTCATGAAGGCGCGCGGGCACCAGCGCCTTCAACGAGTCATGTATAAAATCCGACGCGCTTGACCCGGAGAAGTATTCTCGATGATCGCCGACTTTGCTTGCCGCTATCGTTGTGCTTGAGTGCTACTTGCTTTGCTGGGCACAAGTTCAGTCAATAAAAAGTTAAATTTGTAACTCATAGTTTTGACACTGCATCGTTCTTCACCGCCACTACAACGTGACAATATCACCCTTTTCATTAGCATGGTAAAGTTACATTTGAGTAGCCTTGAACAACATTTTTGTATAGCAAAATAGGCCATTTATATTGTTACTGGGAGAAAAAGACACTTGGCAATAATATGTTGCAAAAGAGCACTTTTATCTCATTAAATACTTTACGCAAGCAGTGTCATGCCACACTTAGTAAATGAGTCGCCTCATCGAGCCAATAGCTATCCGCTCCTAAATTAGGCGGTTTTGCTTGACTCTTGGTGGTGGTGGTGGTGGTGGTGATGATGATGATGATGATGATGATGATGATGATGATGATGATGATGATGATGATGATGCTGATGATGATGATGATGATGATGGCCATCAACTCTGGCACGTGGAGCTCTTTCACTTTTGCTTTCTTGCTTCTATTCATAGCCATTTGTGTATAAACGCAATGCATCCCTCTCCAGCGAGTGATAATCAGTGCCACCGTACCAAAGTTTTCAAGCATTACAAGGAACGGTGTAGTTAGCTAATTAATAAAAAGCTTATCAGTAAAAGGTTTCTCCGTTCTACATGTTTTAAGAAGGGGGAATTCCAGTCCGTCAACCCAGTGGCAATTGCAGAAATGGTTGGCTTACTGTTTTCCAAGTAAATACTTTAATATGCAAGTGTTGAAAAAAATGTTGTATGTGCACCAAGTGCGTGGGATTCGGAACACATGTAAGCCTCCTATATGTATCCACAAATATATCCGACGAAGAAACGATGGTGAACGACAAACACCGTGTAAGAAGCAAGGAAAGCTTAGATTTCAAATTTTAGCGTGAAATTTAATATAGCCTGGCCATTAGGAACAATTACCTGTATTATATTTAGTTTGTATAATGTGTTTTCAATTTTCTTGCATGCGAATTACATAAGTCCGCTTCACTCACCACTCCGATCTGGACCGGTCGATGTAATCCACAACTGTAAGGTACGGAGATGTGCTATTAACCATCTCCATTGTGATGCATGTCGAGTTTATACCAAAGAGGGGGTCCGTTTTTTCAGACAGGATATACTTCACTGGTTTTTCAACTTTTAACAACTACAGAGAAGGAAACAAGAAGACGAGGAAATGTTTACAAGGTTGCCCTACGCTCGCGTGACATTCGTTATCACCATCGGTCTATTCGGCACAATGTTGGCGCAGCTGCCCTAAGGATATTATAAAACTGCTCAGACTAGCAGTTGTGGCTCTGTGTGGTAATAGCTATTTAGCCTGCCAACTCTGTTTAGCAAAGGTAGATAACCAGGTGAGTTTGTAAGATGGACATCTTTGCGTGACTTTTTAGTGGCTAAACATGTGAATTGTTCAGGTTTTAGTACATTGTGATGACAAAAAAGTCTAGCAAACCGCAAGTACGTGAGAAGGTACAGACAGAGGTGATCATCAAATATTTGGTTAGTATTTTCGCATCGAAACAAATATATATGTTGGGGCTTTACGTACATCAAAACGTATATCGCCATCTCCCAACAAGCCTGAACATGTGTGACAGAGAAATATAGTTTAGTTATTGTGAAGAAGAAGAGGCGCTATTTTCTGCAACCATTTAGGGCTCAGCGCCTGCTCCTCTGTCTTTCCATCTTGATAAGCGTTTCTCGTTCTCTCTCGAATTTGTCCCCAAGAGGAAGCAATTTCACGAAAACCAAGAACTTAACGTGTTTACATACAAGCGCTAGTGACTAGGTCATGGTGTTTTTATCTGTTATTAAGAAGACAGTGTAACGACGAAGAACGACGTAAAGGAATAACAACTTCTACTAATTTACTAAATAACGCATATGGCTAAGTAGCACGATCAAAGCTTGTTGCACAGAAAAAAAATTTTTTTAATCTAAGGACTCTTAACCATAAAGCTGCGACTGCAAATACACTTCCACTAGATTATTGATATCTATCTTGCTTCTGATGCCATCGACGTACGTGATCTTGATCATGAATCACCGTTTCAGGCGCACGTTGATGAACTTTCACTAGAAAGGCGCATATGCCCTGCGTTTCAATTTGGTAGAGTGTCTGAGCCAGTCTGTTGAGCCACGGCTTTGAGGCGCCATTCGGCATGCGCTCTGTGGAGGAGTAAAGAACGAAAGATAGGTAGGGAAGTCAACCAGATGCCTGTTTGGTTTGCCACATGATGGCTGTTGCCCATCGATATTACGGTGCACACCTTCGCGTCTTCTTCTGCAATTTCTTCTGTTGTTTTATTGCGATAGCAATTATATGGACACTTCAACCGGATTTCTGCCGTCGCCGTCGCCGTCGTCGTCGCCGTCGCCGTCGCCGTGAGGTTCTCTATAGACTAAAATCTTCGCCGCGCGCCGTATGCCCGAGCGGAAGCATGCGGGGACGCGCGCTATCACGGAAAGCGAACGCGCTCATCTCCCACGCGCAAGCAAGGAAGCAGGAAGCCAGCGCCGTAGGGAGCGGGGGGGGGGGGGGGGGGGGGGGGGGGGGCGCACTTCTATTCTGCCAACAACCGCGCTCGTCGCTCGTCCGCACCGTCTCTTATCTCCACACGGCTCTGACCTTTATGCGCCGTGAATTCGCCGCTCAGTTTCCGTTGAAGCGATAGACCGCACGTACCTTCGCCCGCTGCGGCGTATGCTTGCTGCCAGCGTTTTGACAGTCGTTGTCTGCAGTCATTCAGTGTGATCTATTCGTGTTTGTTTGTGCGCGCTCACACCACGCTTGTTCATTCAGTTAGTAATAGTCGGGCCACATTTTCCAACGCACGCTACAATGCAATGCTGCCCGGATCGGCAGTGCAGCGCTACAGGTGTGTCCCTTCGCACGCGCTGCCCACGGGAAGCGCTTCTCATCAACACCACCGTTTCACACGCGCCTTCTCGTGGTCATCGAGTCTCTCTTCATGTCGGTGTATACTTACGCCGCAGCACACCTGCTTACTTAATCAGCTCATGTTTACTACAATTCATATTGCTACCAAAGCCGCTCACCTTACTTCGTATGACATTGTTGTGTTGCTATCGCATTCATTGCTTCGCCCTTAGGGCGAAACTGTGACATTTTTTTCTTTGCATGATTGGATATATGACATACAAGGGGCTTCAGAAAACATGACACAATCAATGCAGATGCCGAATGTAACCATCTACCCACCGACCTCGTATGTATGATGTGTGTCACGGACGATGGACGAGGCAAAGCAGGCGCTGGATAGCACATTCATTATTTTGCAAGGGACCAGGCAAGTTGGAACTCCACGGCGACAGGGCTGATAGTCACTGAACACATGGCAAGGATAATGGCACCCCTGATATCATAAATGCACTTCTTTCAGACAAACAGTGTTGATGAGCTCGTGGGAAGTCAGAAGAAGCTGAAGAGTCTCTCGGTAGAAGCTCCCCGTGCTAGCTACGCATGTTATAGTAATGGAGAGGAGTGACTCGGGCTAATATATTATAGCAGGCTACGTAGCAAGAAAGTGCGTCCTAAAACTTAACTGTTGTTTTGTGAGAATCCTCCTCGTCAGGCGAACGCGCTGAACAGGGACAAACGAAGAAAGACACACACGTTCGTTTGTCAACGAAACGCTCCCTTGTCCCTGCACCTCATGACTCCACTTCTTAGTCAAAGGTATTAACAGTCGAGAAGCGCAAGCTGTTTAAGCCAGCCGTAAAAAAGTGTGCGTTTCACGAAATTGTCATCATCGCCATTGGCTCGAGCGTCGCCGTCTTCTTCCGCAGCTGGCTCAATCGCACCCTTCGGTTAGCGCTCGAACTCGTGGTTGCTTGGGCTAGTTGGTAATCCATGGTAAAAAACGATATCCAGCGCGCAGGACCGGAACTGAGGGAGACGAAACGCACTGCGCTGTGTGTGTGTCGTCTCTCAGCCATTGTCCTTCGCACTGTACATCGTTTTTACTGTTTATTCACTATAGGCAACACTATAGAAATATATTTATTCTCCTTTTGCTGACATTGTGAGCAATGTAAGCATTCAGGAGTCAAGCATGAGCTTCAGATCTATCGTACTCTTCCGTTGAGTGCGCGGATAAGCGCGCACTGCGGGGCGGTTCAGGTGAAAAGCGCAGCAGCGCCGCCTGCCGGTTTCTGTGCAAACGACCTCGGCTCCTGGATCGCCCTCGTCCCACTACCCCTATCTAGTTCACTATACTTTCGGCATCCCACCGTCTATTTAGAATGACGTGGTGAAGTTATGTAGCTTGGCATGACCAGAGTTCCAACTGCCGGGGAAGCGCGCACGGAGAACCCAGCGAGATGTATTCGCGCACGTTTGAGCCTACAATCAGCCTCGGAAGTCAGTTGCATACTTCTAATTCACTTAACGAATGTGACTTTACTGCGGCATTCTCACTTTAATTCTAAGCTGTGGTTTAGCAGCAATGTCTAGTTACGAAACATAGCACGATCCCAGAAGCGCGGGTACTGTTCTGCTACGGAATAAGTTGTGCTAGCTGTTTATTTGACACGCGTTCACGATCTTATCTGTAGACACATTGCGCGTCAACCTCGTTTGTTGGACGTGGTTTCCGCCCATTAATAAAATAGTTTTGGTTAGTTATAACAGCAGACTTGTCGAGTTGCCGAGTGGCCGGCTGCACAATACGCGAGCGTTCGAAGCAATGGTAGCTGCTGGATTGTGCATATCTTATAGATCGCAGGGACCGAGCATGCGGCATAATCATACTCAAGCTCGTGGAAATTCTGTCCTTAGAAATTTGTGTCGCATTTTTCTTATGCGAACTCTTTTGGGTATTACTACTTTACAGGGCAAAGAGGCTAATGTCGAAGCACAAAGCTTATGTGTACTATCATGGAGGTTTCCCTAAACGCAGTGATCGTTGTGTTGAACCACCTCATCAGTCACATTCAGGAGGCTAACGTAGAAATAGTATAGTAGACTTAAAATGCGTGAAAACGATGCCGGTGGCTGACGCAAATATTCTATAATGATTGGCACTCAGATCCTCAGATCGGCTCAGATGCAAAGATGCGCCGTACACGGGCGCTCTTAAGTTTGAATTCCTACTCCAAGCAATTCGACAGTAAGAAGGTTTGCCAGTACACGCTAGCAATCGAGACACCGCTGCTCTTAGTCGAGTGGAAACCGATTCAGCCAATATAGTTCACAAGACGCACCCACACCAGCGGCTGATAAGGCAGGTCACATTTTACGCAGCCAAGAGAAATTTCCGCATACTGTCGTTACTGCTGTACCAAAAAGCTACAGTGGTTGCCCGACGACCTTGTATGAACTGACATCAAGTAAATTTCTCGGAGAACGAGCTAAAGTGTCCCCGAATTGTTCCGCAGCACGCAACAGCAACACATTTAAGCAGCACCGCGCCGGCTCGCACAAGCCAGAGAACAATTAAGTAAATTTTAAACTAAAATAATTAAATAAAGAAAGTACTTAAACAATTAGGCTTACAAGAGCTTGTCCAACGTTAGCTGGAACACACTATATCACGTACAATGAACGAGACGGGAAACTGAATCGTACGACCCGCCGCTACTTATGCTAATTCATGACAAGCGGTCATACGCGTTCTAGCATTTGCGAACATGTTTGCTTTTTGAAAAAGTGCCTCAGAAACTAGCATGCGATGCGGGCGTTTTATTCTTCCTTATATTCATAGAATGCCCTGCGGGATAATCAGTGACACTGTTACGGCTCGGCTCTGTGACGAACATTCCATATCGCGCGGCCAAAACAAGGACGACAGTCGGGACGTAAAAACGACGAGGAGCCCCACGAGTGTAAAATGTAGGCTCCCTAGTAAAATGTGACCGAGCGTGCCCGCTAGCGTCGGCGTCTTTGTGTGCGCTGGTATACCCTAGCGTTCTCCCCGTTTTCTATGACTCGACTAGTATGGCGAAGTTAAGCACCAACGAGTCGACTGCATCCGATCCCTGCGTTCCCTGAGCGAGATTAGTGCCGAGAAGCTATAAAGAAGCAGCGCGCATGATGACCGGAGGCGTCCACTACGTGGACGCCTCCGGTCATCACCCCGGGGGATGGTACACGGCGGCGGTAGTTCACAACAGCAACACAGTTAATGGCCTCACCGTTAGAGCCCGTAATGCAACATACTTGGAAGAAGACGCCATCGCTCTCGCGGCTTCACATTCCGATTCAAAATACATAATCACCGACTCGCGAGGGGCCTGTCGGAACGTCGAACAAGGCTGGACCCCCTTTATAGCCTATCATATCTACAGAAAATGCATACGGGATACGGACTCCGCACACCGTTACCTTATATGGTGCCCTGCTTAGACAAGCGGCTGTAGCCCGGACAGATGTTTATAGTGCTGCAAGTGCTACTGTGCTGTGCCACCTGTGACCGATTGTGATTGTGTATCTGTGCTCCTTTCTTTCTCTATCTCTACTTTCCTGTCACTTTACCTCCCCCTCCCCTCTCTTCCCAGCGTAGGGTAGCAAACCGGATCTTCCCATCTGGTTAACCTCCCTGCCTTTCCCTTTCTTCTCTCTCTCTCTCTCTCTGCTCATCAGGGGTTAGCAAGAAACGAGGCAGCAGACGCAGCCGCCCACGCGCTCTCTCACCAGGCTGATTTCTCCTCCCCACCCGATCAGGAACCCTATTTTAATCCGGCCTATACCTTTAAAGATATTACAATATACTATCATGACAGTCATCGCCTTTACCCTCGCCCATGTAAACGCCTTAGGAAGGAGGATGAGCGGCTCTTTCTCCGCCTTCTAACCAATACTTTGTTGTGCCCGGCATGTTCTAAAACATTTTGACCCCTCCTTTAGCGGCAACTGCCCACACTATGGTGTGGTGTCTTCGGACACCTATCACATGGTGTTTGTCTGTCCCTCCAACCCGGCCATCCCTCCCATCCCCAACCCAACCCGGGAGGACTGGGAGGCGACCCTGCTCGGCTGCCACGACTTACAGGCCCAACAAGCCTTAGTTTGGCGCGCCCGTGCGGCGGCTACCGCCACTGGAATCCTGAACTAGGGACCTCCACCCAGTATTTGTAAGGACCAGTCCCTTACGGGCTGGTCCAAGCATTCCTCCTGTCCCTCCATAGCCAAATAAATGTTTTCACCACCACCACCGCCGCCGCGTGCGGAGGCGAAGTTGCACAAAAAGGCTGCAGTTGCCGGGAAGACTGATAAGCAGCCAGGGATCATTGAATGCTATCGCGTTCCACTCTTAAAGGCGAAGCTTAAGCGTCCTCCAAATTTTTCTCTAAGGTTACGGGGTACGATGCCCGATTTCAGGAACCAATCTACACCTTTCAGGATTCGACACGAAATGTCTAGTGCATCTCCTTGAATCGCCAAATAAGAACTGCATCCCGGCATGTGAAGTCCAGCGCCGCTGGGTAACATGAAAAAGTTCCGTCTATAGCGTGAAACTGGACGGCAATATCACTTTATGCTTACATTTGTCGCGTCGACAGGCGAATCCCCGGCGGGGCATCTGTGAAGTGTGTCATACAGCACCAATAAAAAGCTAAAGCTTGACAGGAACCGCATATTCCTTCTCTCTCTCTCTCTCTCTTCACGCAGCCAAGGGCAGTTTCACTGATGTTAGGAAGAGAGGCGTCACAAGCTTATACGTGGCAGGACTGACATCCGTATCCTACCGTGACAACGTATATAACAGCATAACATTTACCATATTCGCAGAATCGATGCTGTTTACAAAAGACGCCATTAGTGATACTGCTTGACGTTACTCATGAGTAATAGTGGCATCGTAAAGGTTAAATGACAAGCTTTTGCAACAACAACCACATGAAACATTTTCTTTTTCAATACGAGCATGCCAGTAGTAATTAAAGCGGACAGCTGGGCTATTGGTAATATCGACATTTCATGCATTTCCACCGCTTTAAAGAAATCGGAAAAAATTTGAGGAAAGACGAAAGGGGACAGGTGGGACGCTGGTCTTCAACTGATTGATACATGTTATCGCGTTCTTTTATTGACAATGTGATCAGTCTGATTGACAAGGACCGTTCAATTCCTGAAGTTTTTTTGTTTTTTCATTCAAAAAGAAAACGTTAAATGTGTCAGCACAGTTTCCATCGCGTTTTCAATGAAAGAACGCGATTACTTGCGCGTATCAAAACCTGTCTGCCAAGAGCCAAGCATTTATGATAAGTGGCTTCAAGCATGCGCTACAATTCATGTACCACCGTCTGTTGGTGCATGATCAGTGAACTTGTATATATATTGTTACGTAGGAAGACGCAGACGAAAAGCTATATGCAAGTATATTTACAAAGAAATGCGCCGCACTTGGCCAAGAAGCCACAGCCCGCAGTAGCCTCTAATCTTCGTCGTCGTCTTCACACTGCTCGCCTCTTCGTCAAGGCAAATACCGTTCCGTAGCAATATATATATATATATATATATATATATATAGTGCAACAATATCACTTGAGGACCAGCGTCCTACCTGTCCTTTCGTCTTTCCTCTTCTCTTAATTTGTCCTATTTCTTTCAAGCGCTACAAATGCATGAAATGCGCGTAGTACATTTTTTTACTCAAAAGAACTACGAATATTCGGAAAAGGTCCATTTGATTTAAAGTCGCGTACATTATATTTTTATATAGAATTTATTTTAATATTTCTGTTAGAACCAAAGTGGCAGGAGGCATGGGTTCCCCACCCATGCCTGTGTACGGGTTGGAAAGTGCTTACATTTGAATGGCGCAATTTTCTTTCTATAATCGTTTTCATGTTTGCAAACCTCTCAATAATGGCAGTCGATTAGAGAAAATATTGCATACTGTGCACAGGATAAAAAAAAATGGTCCGCGTATGCCTGCTAAATAACCGAATCCCCTGCTCAGCAATAACGCTATCTAATTAAAGAAAATATTTTGCTCAACACAGACCCTTAAACATCGACCTATTTAAAGATTGCTTGCCTTGATAGGGGACATTCGAAGCAACCGGCAAATATGTGCACCTGGCATTAGTCTTTCTTTACTATGGCCACATTCTCATATTTAAAAGTACTGTGGATGAAGGGCCTGAATCGAATAAGAATCGCGAATAACAAAGTTTTGTTCATGATTTAGAATATTGAATCAGAGCATATTTTTAGTTTCAAATGATTATGCACTGTACTTAATGTATTGTTTCTAAAGCGTCATTCAAACCGAGATGATCTAATTATTCTATTCCAATGATCTTCCTTATCGTGCTTCCTCAGCGGCGCTCCTCCCACGTGATATCCCGAGTCGGCTGGCTGTTAATGGTGGAGGATAAGAAAGGAATACAAAGGATCTAAATGAGTACTTACACTATGCCGACCCAAGTTTTGTTAGCGTTAGGCAATATTGTTAACTATTGCCAATGTTGCCAATGTTGTTGACTATTAGGCAATGTTTGGTCATGAGGTCGACATCACGCTGTGAATAGGCCTTATTTGCCAGTCAGCGTCAGTGCACGAGTAAATCTACTGGCGTGTCCTTGCTGGCTTTGGAGCATGTCTTTAATTGAAGCATTTGGAATATCTGGAGGCGTGCCACTATTTATTTTGACATTGGTTTAAGTGTAATAATAACAAAAGTGGACCGCATGTGTCATACAGAGATGTAATAATGTAGGTTCATAACTTGGTCTTGGAATAACCGGCTCTTACGTAGGCTATTTTCCCGTGTATTTGCAGTAAATAAACGACAGTGTCATTGACGACCACAACGACGAATCTGTCCTATAAAAAAATGTGCTAATGTTTTTGAACGAGCCACCAAAACACTTACTTTTTATTACTAATTCAAAAGAAAGAAAGAACATAAATATTATTTATTATTCTATTTTCACACAAAAGTAAGATATCGCAGCGACAGCAGCTGATTAACGAGGATGCCTCGGGTTCATTAGTATACTTTCGCAAGCTAAAAGGAAGCGACCTTTCACACGAACTTACGTAGCTCAGCACACGACGTCAATTTCTCTGCAGATGCTAGCCCGACACTAGCGGGTGACAGCATCAACATTTCTGTGCAGCGCATACATGATGGCCACATGACATGCTGGGTGATCTCATTTTTCAAGACGAACAAATCCAAGTAAAGAAGGTGGCTAATTGAAATGAGATAATTGGCACGGTAAGAATATCATAAGCGAGTCACGCGTCTCTGAAAATGTCACCCATCTTACTTCGTCACATTGAGCGACTCTGGCCGGCGAAGAAAACAAAATGGGAACTCTGAGCGCGCTGTTGGCGTGGCTGTTGCGTGTCTGCAAGTTGCAGCGTTTATTTGCGGGCACGAACGCGTACGCCCAACTCAGTGGTTGCGTATGGAAAGAGCGGTGGGGATACGCCTATACTTCGAGGAACATCTGCACCTCGATTCACGCCATGGAGCAAATGAAAGATGGGAATACTTTTGGGAGTGGAATAAAATTCCAAATCGTATCTCGAAAAGAGCTTTGTTGGAACCCATTCAGCTATAGGCTGTCACTAGTGCTTCTTTCTATCACGCATACACACACGTCGAGAACAATCGACGGTTTCGAGACAAACGCGTTCAATAACAAGAATGTCCCCATAATTGACGTTTGTGGCTGAAAGCAGCCCCGATATTTATAAAGGCGACACCTGCCCTTCAGTGGCGGTCAGTGGTTCAGCAGAACTGTTCATCCCACTGATCTGTACTATGTTTTGCTATAGATACTGCTTGGCCGCTCGCTGAGCCGGTCGCAGGTGAAGCCAGCGGAAGTGTGGTGTCGCGTGGCAGCTTGTCCCAAAGCAGGGCGTACGCTGCACTAGTATTACTAGCGCGTGCAGTCAGATATTCTTGCGGCCGTAACAATTCCTTCTTCGTGGTTTGCCGGTGTTTAATTTTGTTATCTCCGCCTGTCTAGTAAGAGATTTTACGATAATCTGAATCTGCATGCGATAGTTTGTTCTTACATGAAGCTTTTTCTCAATCACCAGTGATTCCAGTACGCGCCGCTCACGTTAGCGACGCTGTCGGCGCTACTACGGGAAATTCTGGACGTCTTTCCAAAAGACTTCTCCAGCCTGCTTCGGTAGTTTACGGCACAAGAATCAGGTATCTTAGAGGAAGAAACGAAGAAATACTGAACTCCCGTGCACAGGAAATGCCGCTGTAAAGTCGCCAAGCACCAACTTCCGGGAGAAGGCTGGCTTCAGTCGAGGGGGCTCGATGCGCTATCCAGCCCCCTATAGCAGATCCAGACATTGGGGGGGGGGGGGGGGGGGGGGTCATTGCATGAGAGCGAGTGGTCTGACCCGTCACATCGCTGTAAGACAGGAAGCAAGAAGCCGAATAAAGCTCTTCTACAAAAATTACTAGAGTACTAGAGGGAACTCTACCGTTGCGATTTTTCCGCTACCGTGTAAATCTTTCTACAAAAATTATAAAATACTAGAGGGAACTCTACCGTTGCGATATTTAAGTTAGCGTGGGAATGATGGGTAGTATGTCGATTTGTCTAAACTTCGCGATTCAGGGTGGTGTTATTTGTTAGGCTTTATCTTTCTTAAAATTTCAAGCAATCATAGCTCCCTACACAGATAGAGGAAGGCAATAAGCATTCGCGCACATGTATAATCACTGCGAATTGTTGCATTTAATCATGCCTGTCAACAGCTCTACCGAATTATTCGTAAAGTGTACCAATTTACATTCGTTCTACGATTTTACGAATGTTTCGTCAAGTTTTATGAAAAATCTATGTCGTTGACGAAAAAGTTATAAAAAAGGTGCCGAATAATGAGTGGCGCATAATAGCTGGGGGCTCTCAAGGCCTCCTAGATCGGGCGGTTATGCTTCGAGCAAGTTTATTCCGACACGTTATTCCTGAAAGTGATAAAATTGGCAATAGCAATGACGCTGAAAAAGGCAGGGCTAACAAAGTACAATGCGTTGTTTTTCAATCTCCGCGTTCTGGTTTCCCAGTAAATATAGTGCGTATGTGTCCCACAAAAGGTGTGTGCTCAGGGTAAACTTTTAGAAAATGCATACAATTATAAAATTAGTGTGAACTTAATTATAAATTTCTTAAACTGAATCCTTGCTAGTATCGTCTATTCTAAAATTAATTTGTAGAATGCGACGAGAATAACATAGTTTAAGATTTAACCGCCGAGTCTTAATGCGGCCTCTGCATCCTCACACATTCCTAATCATTTTGATTCGGTACAACAATAACGAAAATGAACCATTTCGACAAGGATAGAATAGATAAACTTTATTGGAAGAATAATCAAAGTTTTGTGTTGCCCCCGACAAAGCTGTTTCTGGTGGCTACCGTGTGTGCTTGTGACAGTGAGGACATATTTAGGCGAGTCATTATGGCTCTATATTGCCACATGCCGTCACATATGAGCCATCTGCTGTGGCACGTACTCGCTTGGGGATTGAAAGAAGAAGAAGAGAACGTTCTTCTTTTTGGTCTGGTTCCAGTAAAGACGGGGACTTCTTGCTAGCTCTGTTGTTTCGCCCGTGACATTACTGGTGGAAGTACTGGGTAAATGCACCTTCGCTCCCAAGTTTTCGCCGTCACTGCTAGCACCTCCCAGACAGCCACAGCTCCCACAGCAAGAAGCAGCCGCCGCCTGCAAGGACTACCACCCGAATTCGTTTCCCTGTCGTCGAGACTAGAAACAACAATGTCAACGACCACTACAAACCAGGCGAGCCAAACCCATGATGCCCAGTATTCTCTCCCGCATGTTTTTCATGCGCCACAGACGCCCAGACCGTTCCACGGAGACACTTTTGAAGATGTTGAAGACTGGCTGGACCACTTCGATCGGGTTGCCAGCATTAACGAGTGGGATGATGTTCGCAAGCTGCGGAGAGTTTACTTCGCGCTAGAAGACTCTGCGAAGACATGGTATGAGAACCATGAGGGTTCTTTTGCGACATGGCACGAGTTTAGCCGACAGCTCCGCGATGCGTACCGCAACGCCGAAAGAAAGGAGAGAGCTGAACAAGCCATCTCTTCTAGGAACCAGCGGCCCAACGAGAGAGTCTCGATGTTTGTCGAGGACATGCTTCGTCTTTTCAGACGCGCAGACCCTGCAATGCCCGAGGAAAAGAAGGTGCGACATTTAATGCGTGGAGTCAAGGAACAGCTTTTCGCCGGACTCGTACGCAATCCACCAACAACTGTGGCCGAGTTCGTGAGTGAGGCCACCACGATGGAGCGCACTCTCCAGCAGCGGTCGTCACAGTACGAACGCCACGACATCACGGCTACTGCGTGCTCTCTTGGGTTCGACAGAGAGAAGCAGGCCCTCGCAGACTTCATACGAAGCGTTGTGCGTGACGAACTGCGGCAACTCCAAGCAGTGTCACCAGTGGGACCCCAACCACCCGTGACAGCACTTTCAGACGTCATCCGGAGTGAAATCAGGCAGGCGGTGCAACCACTCGCACCACCTAGACCTGAGGTCCCTGTGCTAACCTATGCAGCGGCATTGAGGGCTCCTGCACCACCATCTACAGATCCTATCATGCGTACAGTGGACCAGGCTACACATCTGCTACCGGACACCTCTTCGCATCCGCTATCCGGCTCAAGGTATCCGAGCGTACCTACGTATCGACCACCAGATCACTCAAGACAGAGCGCTACTAAGGCAAGTGTATGGCGCTCGTCGGATAACCGTCCGCTATGCTACCACTGTGGCGAAGCGGGTCACGTGTACCGCGACTGCCAGTACCGCCAGCTAGGTCTCCGCGGCTTTCATCCCGGCGCGCGGTGCCCACGTTACGGTAAGCGTCCCCGCGAAATCGAAGCGTATCTGACGGGCCAGCGAATTTCATCGACTGTTCAGCGCCGCCAATCGCGATCACCATCCCCTCGCCGGTCCGTGTCACCTAGCTTGCCCTCGTCGTCTTACGCTCCCCTAAGGAACCGCTCACCGAGTCCCCACAGGGGAAACTAGGAACCACGACTTCTGGGGGTGAAGTCGCTTTTCAACGAACATTCAAAGAACCTCCCTCGACGCAACGACCCGACGACGACCGTTCCGATTTTTCTTTATTTTCCGACAGTACTAAGATTATTTCTGCCGACATCGCCGTAGTTGTTGATAACCATGCTGTCACTGCCCTCGTCGACACCGGTGCCGATTATTCAGTTATGAGCGGCGCACTGGCATCTAAATTGAGGAAAGTCACCACGTCATGGCAAGGGCCCCAGTTACGCACAGCAGGTGGCCATCTGGTGATGCCAACTGGAATGTGCACGGCACGTATTCGGATCCGTGCGTCGACGTTCACGGGGTCTTTCCTCGTATTACCTGTGTGCTCGCGCCCAATAATCCTTGGAATGGACTTTCTTTGTGAATACGGCGCAATCATTGACTTACGTGAGTTGCTGGTGTCGTTCGAGGACCCTTTTCCTTCTGAAGCTGACAACATCACCCCAGTACCGAAGACCGTGCTACGTGTGTCCGATGAATCCGTGACTCTGCCACCGCGCAGCAGCCTCTTTGTCGGTGTGGAATGTGAGCAGGACGTTCCCCACGCTGTAATAGCGGAGGCAAATTTGTCTTTCCTCCTTGCACAACAAATATGCGTTGCCAGAGGAGTTATTCAGCCTCGAAACAGACAGGCTCACTTGCTGGTCACGAACTTCAGTGAGGAATATCGTCATCTTGCCAGACGCACCGCGATTGCATACTTTGCGGAAATTGCCGACGTCAACGGTCCGCCAGTATTAGCTGCTCTTTCGCCATGTGACCATTCTGCCAAGGCGTTTGCGAGCTCTCTAGATGTGAACCCGAGCCTACCATCAGAACAACGAGAAAGGCTTCTGGACGTACTCGATTCTTTTCGAGATTGTTTCGCTACAACGACGAAGGTTAACCAGACGCCGCTTTCCCAGCATCGTATCATTACCGCACCTACCGAAAGGCCCGTTCGACAACATGCCTATAGGGTATCGCAAAAGGAACAAGACGCTATACGTCATCAAGTTCAACAGATGCTTAAAGATGACGTCATCCAGCCATCGACCAGTCCCTGGGCTTCGCCAGTTGTGTTAGTAAAGAAGAAAGATGGTACCTTGCGCTTTTGCGTGGATTATCGAAAATTAAATAAGATCACGAAGAAAGACGTTTACCCCCTGCCCCGAATAGATGACTCCTTGGATCGTATACGCAACGCTCGCTACTTTTCTTCCATGGATTTACGCAGTGGCTACTGGCAAATCTCCGTTGACGCGCGTGATCGTGAAAAGACCGCTTTTATTACTCCTGACGGCCTCTACGAGTTCAAGGTGCTTCCTTTTGGGTTATGCTCAGCGCCAGCTACTTTTCAAAGAATGATGGACACGGTTCTCTCTGGGCTGAAATGGCAATCGTGTCTCGTTTACCTCGACGACGTGGTGGTCTTTTCGGACACGTTTGCGCAGCACGTCCAGCGCCTTCAGACAGTTCTTCAGGCAATTCGAACAGCTGGACTTTCTCTAAAACCCGAAAAGTGTCATTTTGGATACGAAGAATTGAAGTTTTTAGGTCACATTGTGAGCCATGCCGGCATCCGCCCAGACCCAGAGAAAACGAGCGCCGTCGCAGCATTTCCCGTGCCAACAAATAAGCGTGATCTACGCCGATTTCTGGGGCTCTGTGCGTACTACCGACGCTTTGTCAAAAATTTCTCTAAAATCGCTGAACCCCTCAACCACCTGACGAAGGAAGGCATGCCGTTTGTTTGGGGTCAGGATCAGTGCCTCGCATTCGATACCCTCCGAAACCTTCTCCAGGCCCCACCTGTACTCGGTCACTTTGACGAGACCGCTGACACGGAGTTGCACACAGACGCCAGCAACGTCGGCCTTGGAGCTGTCTTGATTCAGTGGCAAAATCACATAGAGCGTGTGATTGCCTATGCGAGCCGAACGTTATCCGCTGCCGAGAAAAACTACTCTGCCACAGAAAAAGAATGCTTAGCCGTTGTCTGGGCCATAACAAAGTTTCGGCCATACTTGTACGGTCGTCCATTCAGAGTAGTCAGCGACCACCATTCGCTTTGCTGGCTCGCGAATCTCAAAGATCCCTCAGGTCGCCTGGCGCGTTGGAGCCTTCGACTGCAAGAATTTGACGTCACCATCGTTCACAAGTCAGGTCGCAAACACACCGACGCTGACTGTCTCTCACGTGCACCAGTCGGAAGTACCCCCGCTGACCTTGAAGAGGACGACAGTTTTCTTTCTGCCGTATCAGTAACAGACATGGCTCAACAACAGCGCGACGACTTGGAGCTCAGTCCTCTCATTGACTACCTGGAAGGGCGTACGTCAAGTCTTCCTCGAAGTTTCCCACGCGCGCTAGCCTCCTTTTGTTTCCGGGATGGCGTGCTTTATAAGAAGAACTTTGACCATACGCAAGCTACATACCTGCTAGTCGCGCCGACCTCGCTTCGTGACGATATTTTACGTGCCTGTCACGACGAACCATCGTCCGGACACCTGGGGTACACACGCACGTTGGAACGAATTCGCCGCTCTTACTACTGGCCACGTCTCGCAAAGACTGTGAAGCATTACGTTCGCACATGTCGCGACTGCCAACGACGTAAGACTCCACCTGTGCGGCCAGCAGGGCTGCTACAACCAGTATCAATACCGCAGAGGCCATTTCATCAGATCGGTATGGACTTGCTGGGATCATTCCCCACGTCTTCGTCCGGCAATCGGTGGATTGTGGTTGCTACCGATTATCTAACACGGTACTGCGAAACAAAGGCACTCCCAAAAGCTACCGCAGCAGACATCGCCCATTTTTTCGTGCACAGCATTGTCCTCCGTCACGGAGCGCCGGCGGTCGTCATTACCGATCGTGGGACAGCTTTCACCGCCGAGATGTTACAGGAAGTCTTGAGGCTAAGTGGCACTGCACATCGCAAAACGACGGCTTATCACCCCCAAACAAATGGACTGACTGAACGCCTGAACAAGACAATCGCGGATATGCTGTCAATGTATGTGGCCATTGACCACAAGAACTGGGACGATATCCTTCCTTACGTCACTTTTGCGTACAATACCGCAATTCAAGAAAGTACAGGCTTCACACCTTTCCGCTTAGTGCACGGTCGAGAGGTCACCACGATGCTCGACGCCATGCTCCTTCCCGACAACTTAGGGATGTTTCACACGGATGCGGCCATGTTCGCTCAGCGCGCCGAGGAGGCCCGTCAACTCGCGCGATGCCGTATTCAGTGTCGCCAAACCGCAGACGCACGGCGCTACAACCTTCGCCACCGCGAGGTTGCCTACAATCCTGGCGATGAAGTGTGGGTGTGGACCCCCATCCGACAGCGGGGCCGGTCAGAAAAGTTGCTGCGTCGCTACTTCGGCCCCTACAAGATTGTACGGCGACTCAGTGACGTTACCTACGAGGTTCTCCCAGAAGGCACCCCAAGAAACTTCCGTCGGCTTCCTCAAACTGAAGTGGTTCATGTTTCAAGACTGAAACCATATTTTTCGCGCCGTGACTCGACCGTCGAGTGACTATACTATATTGACGACTTACGCCGTTCTTTTTGTTTTGTTTTGTTCGTTTTCGTTGTGTTCTGTGTTTTTTTTTTCCTTTTCTTCCTTCTTTCCCAGAACCAGATTGTTCTTTCGCGTTACGACACATTTCTTTCATTTATATTGTCACCCTCATTTTTTTATATATTTTTTTACCCTCATTTACAGCATCGAGACGATGCTTCTTTAGGAGAGGGGGTAATGCCACATGCCGTCACATATGAGCCATCTGCTGTGGCACGTACTCGCTTGGGGATTGAAAGAAGAAGAAGAGAACGTTCTTCTTTTTGGTCTGGTTCCAGTAAAGACGGGGACTTCTTGCTAGCTCTGTTGTTTCGCCCGTGACAATATGCTACACATGATGCCACCTTTCCGTAAACGCATTTTGTCATGAGAACGCTCATGTTGTATTGACTCTTGTCGTCACTTGTGACACGTATACTCTACATCGCACAAACGCCTCATTGGTTATTTCCGTTATGCGTACGATGTCTCCGCACGTCAAACACAGCAACTTTTCGCTTGTTCGCACTCATTTTTTTTTACTGGCATGTTCAACTGCAAACAGGTGGTAGCCCAATTTGCTTTCAGGAAGTCTAAGCGAACACGTCACAATTAGCATGACATTTACTAATGCTACGCTCGGAACGTACATGCAAGTGCGTTGTCTACGTACAAAATTCCGCAATCTCTGTACAAGGAAGTCAAATGCAAGCACTGCGCACAGTTTACCAGCGAATAACAGAAAGCTTCCAGGAAGGAGCGCTCCAGCTGCGGACATTGAGAGCAGCTGCAGCATGCAGAATTATCCCATTTTAATTGGCTTGACACGTGCTCATCAAAACCATTAGGACGAGTTTTTTATATGACATATAGATAAATACGTGCGTAGATATTTAAAAATACATTTGCTTTTGAAAGATTCGGCCTTCGCTGCTTCACATGATGCGACCACCTTGGCATATAAAAGGCCGCAGCTGGTCATTGAGGTATATTAAAAAAATATATGATACGTTTACAGGCGTAAGTTGTTGTTGTTATTTTTGTTTTGTCGTTTAGACAGAAGAAAAGGCCGTGGGCTTCATAAATGTCTTACCTTCCGGTGGCCACCTCAACGGTCGCGCGGCCAAGCAAACGTGAAAGAGGACAAAACGAAGGAGAGAATGATAACAATAAAAGTGCAAGTAAAACGAAGATACACTTGCGCAAGCCTAACTGCCACGAGGAACGACAGACTGACAAGTACGTCGACGTTCTGGCTCGTTGCGTGACCTTTCTCACGTCAACGAAATCAATATACCTACTGTAAGACCTTATAATTTTGCTATTCTATATAGTTGTTCGTGAATTGACAACTTCGGGCATATTCGCGGCTACGAAACTTCGTGATCTTGGGACTGTGCCATACGGCTCACTTAGGTCACCAAGGTTTATTTGCGCATATTTTTTTAACATTGCTGAATTGGTGCGCTGACATAAGTTCGACGCGACTGAATCAGTGTAAATATTGCGAAGTGCCTCTAGCAGCCTCACTGATGAATTATCTGCACACCGCCTGGCTCATCGAAGTATGGCACACCCTCTCTGCATGCGAGGCCGGGATTCAGGCGTACAGCATTTGAGAAGAGCGGCATATAGCGCAAGCCTAGCACAGCCAGGTAAATCAAACGCTCCACGTTTTATGGTTACAGCCAGCAGAACTAACCGGCCAAATAAAGTTTTACTCTCCAGCCAAGTGACCATATCTTTTCCCTCAAAATCTCGCGTGCCCTTGACCTTTGCGACACTTCCCAATCACTAATTTCACTAGAAAGAGGGTGCGCGAAAATGAAGGATTTCATAATACTTATAAGAGGAGCGCTCGTTTAGCGTCAATATGAAAGGTCTAGAATTTATGGGTGAGAAGAATTAGAGGTTAAGGAAGGGCTGGATTGTTTGTTAGTCCGAACCGTACCAAGAAACCGACAATGAAGGCAGAGGCTAGCATAGGGGAAATCAATTATGCTCAACTGAAAAATAAAAATAAGGTAAAAAAATATTGCGAACGAAAACCTAGCTTGCCGCAGGTGCGAGTCGAATCTTCCGCGTTACACGTGCAGTGCTTTGGCACTCCAGCTACCATGGTGGCCATCCTCCCGTCCGCATTCTTTATATATATATACGCTTACAAGATTAGCCCAGTGAGTTGAGCAGTGCCACTCCCGGTCAAGACGGCGGATGTGGAACGTTCTTTCAATCGCCAGGCGTCACGTAGTACGGGAGCAGGCCGCTGGCCAATAACCCTTGGTATATGCAACCATCATGATTTATGAGGACTACCAAATTCGAGGTCCTCGCTGGAGCACATTTTCTGTGTTGGCCTCTGCTCGCAAGAGCGCGCTCGGCCATTTACTTCCCGTGAAGCCTCTCATTTTAAGTTTTTGCACAGCTCAGAGCGGATATGAAGCGAAGCGTTCTATGAGCACATATCGAGCATCAAACGGGACAAGGCTGAACGTGTCAGAAATTTCCGATACCTCATGCGCGGCGGTGGATTTTTCTGGGGGCTAAACGCGTTAAAAATCGACGGTCCTTCCCCACCTCACCGCTTGCGGCGATGCAGCATGCCGGATTGAGAAGCAAGCCAAGCCAAAGCGGAAAGACGTGAAACACAGCATTAGTAACGGGAACAGAAACACCGCTCCCGTTAAATACAAGCGAAGCGTCGCGGAGCACTTCACAGTTAGAGAAGAGGAAGATTCCGCAGGCGGCAATTACGGACTCGGCACGTTCCCCCAGATTGGGGTACGTACCACTAACATCTAGGCCATACATCTACATCCGCACGTATTAATTTCTCCTTCTGAAACAATCGCACATTGGAAGGTGCGCGAAGCAGAGCACACCTGAAAGGTCAGTGAGTGAAGAGACCGAAATATACGTCGCGTTAAAGTGAGTTTTAAATAAGTGATTGGTGACTGATAGCTCCCACAGTGTGACGCATTGACGCAGTAGTACACGCAATAGTATGATTTAGTACGGATTTAGATATGTAGGTCCAGCGGGTTAGTCGTGATGCCCGCCATCGTGCGACCATCTTGTTAGTCGTGCGACCACCAGCAGCGCTGCACTCGCCGCGCTGTACGCCGGCATCTTCTGCATGGGCGTCACTTCGTACACGAGAGCGACCAGCGGCGGCACCAGGGCGCTGATGGCGGCCGACAAGATGGAGCGCGCGGCCACGAACGAGTGGAAGGTGTTGGGGATGCTGCTCGCGACGCCCGCTATGAGCACCACCGGCACGGTGATGAACACGACGATCCGGCGACCGATGCAGTCGCCCAACGCACCCGCCAAGGGCAGTGCGGCCATGCAGGAGGCCGAGTGTACGAGCCACGCGACTGCGATCAGCCAGCGCCGGTCGCACACCAGGTTCCACTGGCTCACGATGTTGTTGCCGTGCGCGCTAAGATCGAACTCCCACGACGTGCAGCGCACGATGCGAGCCGCGCTCCCGGCGCCAGGCGGGTCGCGAACGGTGCAGTGGCTGTGCTTTCCACGCTCGTCCGCGGGGATGGCGAGCTCTTTCCATTCGGCCACGCTGAGGTTCTCGAAGAGGGCCGGCCGCCTGCACCAGTGGTCCATGACAGTGGCCGTCAGCTTGAAGCTGTTCCGAGTGTAGCGCGAAGGTGCCCGCCGCGAGGGACAGCGTCATTATGATGTGGAACTGGAAGGCGCCCGTTCCGAAGGGAAGCTTTTCTTCGTACCGGTCGGATAGCACGACGGTCTTCTTCGGTGCTGACGCTGGCGGTGCTGAAATGGAAGGCCGACCTTCCTTCGACACAGGCATCGCTGTTGTTTTTGCTGTTGTTGATAATGATTCTGTTCCCTATCTCGTATGTGCCTCCTACCCACTGCGGGGGATTGGCCAAAAAGATGGAATATTCCAGTTTAATTTGAGCATAAAATTCAAAATATCTATGGTATTAGCGCTGTATAACGTAGAACTATCGGTTAAAATAAAATCAGTAAGCTCAGATTTAATTAATAATAATTAATTTAAAAGTACACAAGAAGGAAAAATAATTTAGCAGGGCGAGAGCTCAGGCAATCCTCAAACAGATCACTCGACAGGGACTACACGCTCTATTCGTAGACGCCACTAGATACGACAGTGAAGACGCGTCCGCCCTATCGGTAGTGGATGCGAAAGGCAATCTGGTGAGTGCGGCCTCTGTGCGCACCAATTCTGCTTACGAAGAGGAGGAGGCGGCTATCACCTTGGCCATACACAGCGCACATTCTCCCCTCTTTGTCTTCTCGGATTCCCGTACAGCCGTTAGGTCCTTTTCGGCGGCGCGCGTATCGAAACGGGCGAATAGAATTGCGATCAACAAGCTCACTAATTTCGGTCAAATTGGTACGGAAGCATATTTCCACATTTCATGGTTTCCGGCCCACCTGGGAGACTCGATCCAACCGCACGGCTGCAACCCCAACGAACGCGCTCACCGGCTGGTGCCCGATTTCACGACCCGCGCAGCCGTCAACGGCCCTCCTCGTAACGAGGCTTGCATCCAGAAAGACCCATTGTGCACCTTTCACGAAATCGTCTCACACTACCGCTTGGAAAGGAGGTGGTTCCCTCTTCCTCACCCAAAACTAAATAAACCACAAGCTATCACGCTCAGAATGTTACAAACGCGCACGTACCCCACTCCGCGGTCCCTTAGCAGGATAGACCCACACTTCCCGCAGTCGTGCCCAAAATGCGGAGCCGACTCATGCTTTTCGATCACATGCTCTGGCTGTGCCCAGCCATATCAAACTCTATACGTGCCACAAAGGAACAGTGGGAGGAGTTCCTAAGAAGCGACCACCACCACATCCAACTCCAGGCAGTCCAGAGGACCCACGACATCGCAACGGGATTTCGCCTCCCGGTGCCGTCGTGGGCGGAGCCACCGACTTGACCTGAGGGAGCCTTCGGCTCCGCCTGGCCAGTTTCTCAGGACCAATAAAAGTTTTTGTCACTGTCACTGTCAGGGCATTCAGTTGGATTTTGTAAGAACTTTTTGCACTGCGAAGCAAGCATCCCTCTGGGTGAATCCCAAAGTGGAGGCCCCAAACGAAAGAATAACAGGTAGTCCAGGCCAAGTCTGCGAAAAGATATTTCGAATAATATTTTTCTTGCCGCAGTAAATCGGCGACAAGATAGAAGAAAGTGATGTATTCTGACTTCATTACAAAACGAGTGGAGAGGGGAGGGAACTAAACCCGACCTGGGTGAGTAGAAATTCAGGGAGGGAATGCGGCAACGTAATTTGGTGAGAGAGACCTCAAGTATATTTGTGTTACATGATTTCGCTACGCCAGGGAAATGCCAGGTGCTTATAATCTAGAAAACCATTAAGAACTGGGTTTGATCAGGCTTTCGCAATTGAATGCATTTGAAATCTAGCCACTGTGATGTGTGCTGTCACTGGCAGAACTGGAAGAACTGGGCCGAAAAGTGATTTTTTTTTTTTTTTGCTGTTGCCTCAGGCATCGCATTTGAAGGGATCTCCTTCTTCTGATGATGATGATAATGTTGATGAACGTGCAATGCTTTTCGTATATCCTCCTCCACTTCTTACTAAAATGAAACCTGGAGCCCTATAACGTAAAACTATTCCAATCTGTTTTTATTCCTATCTCCTGACGTCAAATTTACGCAACCGCTGACGCAAGCATCGGGCGGTAACCCGCAGCCTTGTTTGAAACGCCCATTCAAACACACTCCTCTTATATAGGTGGTCAGTTTTCATTTTTATTTTATTTTATTTTATTTTTTGCTTTCAAAGCGAATAGCATTCCCTACATTGCACAGTCTTTTTTATCTAACTGGCCGACAAGAGGCGAGGAGCGCGCTCAAGTGCAGGGGGCCGAGCCAGCATAATGAAAGTAGATAACCCGATGTGGAGTGTAGCGATTGCCTCTGCGATTGGTCCGATTTCCCTTACTTAGCTTGCCATCATCATCATCATCAGCCTATGTTTATGTCCACTGCAGGACGAAGGCCTCTCCCTGCCACCGCCAATTACCCCTGTTTTGCGCTAGCTGATTCCCAACTTGGGTTAGCCCGGCGCAACTCCAGCGTATGAAATGTAACGAAGAAGTGCCGGTCAATGAAGCATGGTTTGAGATGGCTGGGCTGGATCGTCCGGCATAGGCCGAGATGATTGAAGGGTTCGGCTTCGAAGTTTCAGCGTTGATGGAGTCGTACCCAGCACTCTCCACCCAATGTGAAGGTGTTTATTGACAGGATACGCAAGCAGTGAGAGGTCGAACTCGGCGCGGTAGTCAGAACCCTGCGAGCAGTCAGAACCGGCCCCATGCGTAAAGCGCTGGTGATGCGCCTGACTGACCGGCACTTCTTCGTTACATTTCATACGCTAGAGATGCGCCGGGCTAACCGGAGCTTCTTCTTCGTTACAGTTTAAACGTTAATGAAAACCTTGCAGCCGCATCAGAAAACTTGCTTATGGACTCTTTATAAGGGCGCGTGAAAATCACATATTCGGATCAATTCAGCCTCTCTGAGGCGTCCCCGAAAACTCCTGTGTTGTTTTGGAAGGCTAAACACCGCCAGCCTTACAACTGAAGCGGCTTGTGGAGGGTCATTATTTCTATGCATCTAATAGCTCCAAAAATATTTCATTCCGTCTCCTGGGTCAAAAGCGCACACTCGAATATAATAAATATCAAGACCTCGCATCACTTGCGAATGCAGTGAATGAACGTAAATAACTTATATGTACTTGAAATGTCAAATATTAGCGCTTTCTATTAGGGAAGCTAGCAAAACACGCAAGCTGCGAGCGTGCTCTTGGCAAGCAATTAGGAGCAACATTTCTACATATACGTACATGTGACGGATATGGGGACTGTCGTTAATTTCTATCCACTTGGGAGCTTCCTGATGGATGAGCTTGTCGGTGCACCGCTTGTTAAGAGAGAGACAGGCGCGAAGAGACACACGACCATTAACGAAGGACACCAGACTGTTCGCAGTTGTGCTCTCGTCAACTATACGAAGAGCGTTTAGTGGCGGTCGTCTTCATTTTTGATATTATTATGTTGCGTGGCAGTGACATGCCTTGTGGCAATATCTTTTAAATGTAATGAAGCTCCTAACCACGTACGAAGGCCCTGCGTGACTGTCTACTATAGGCTATCGCGGCCGGTCATACTTTGAGCCTCTGAAGATTAACAGTGTAATAACAGCGCAAAAAAAAAAAAGCAGAACGTGGCAACACAGACAACGAAGTAGCCGACTATCAACATTCGTTCACTTGAAAAGGCTTTATTGTACGAGAAGACATTGACATAAGTGTCAAAAGGGCACAGCACTGTGCCGTCTGTATACGTGATACACTTCGTTAAAGTGTTGAATATTGTAGTTTGACGGTTTACACGTACGTATACGGGCTATGAGAGACACAGTCACGTAGGCAGAATGGGGGTTTGGGGGTGTTGAAACCCCCTTCCCCAACCCCTGAAATTTTCTTACCAACTCCCCGTTCACACACGTCACACACACACGCACACACACACACACACACACACACACACACACACACACACACACACACACACACACACACACACACACACACACACACACACACACACACACACACACACACACACACACACACACACACACACACACACACATATGCGTCGCATCCTAAATTATCCCTTCTGAGTCTATTTAGCAAATTGTAGCATAATTCCACACTTCGTGACCTCTGACCTGCAGTATTTCTGCCATCGTGACGACCACCATCATGAAGCTGGCATCGCATCTTGTAACTCTCAATCATTTTACCAATTTTTTTCCGTACAACCTTATATTGGAACCACCTTCCCGAGGAAATCGTAACTATCAATGACAACCAACTCTTTCGTCAAACTTTAAATAGCACTGCATAACTAGGCGAAGTTTCGCGTTACAAGCGCTTACCACTTACGCTTCTGTATTTTTTTTCTTGTACTTGCTGACTGATCACAGCTAATATTGTAGAGTTATTGCATATTGTATAGTTATGAGCCTTTTTAATGTCAAACACTAATTTATTGCTGTAATCGTTCTCTTTTCCTTGTTGTTTTGTAACCACTCCCCTCTTTAGTGCCACATGACTTTGAAGGTCATAAATAAATAAACATGACATAAATAAATAAATGAATAAATGACAATAAAAGACGCTGCAATGTGCTTTGCCAACGAAAATAAATGTACAACTTGATTTTTGTTAAAGCTGAAGTATTGCAGAGTGCAAATCTGGTTTGCGATTTCTGTGCGCGATTTCCCCCACAAGTGTCACGCCGGTATATACTTAATCGTCTTTCGTTTTATTATTTTGAGATTGGCTTAGCCAGACGACATGAACTTTGCAACGCGCTTCGCTTTCACGAACTCCAAGCGGATCCACTGTAATAGGCGCGACATTCCGGAACACTTGCAGTTGGCACAAGCACAAAAGGGCATCTTTATTTACGAAACGCGAGCCGCTTCGAAAAAAAGCTCAGTGCAGGCACTTCGCAATGTTTCCTGGAAGTTGTGAACATCTAAATGAGTAGCAAATGCAGAAACTGTACATTTTCAGACGTTACACGTGCTCCTTCAAAGTTCGGGAATGTGTTTCCTGGTGATAAAATAGAAGCGGTCGAACAGCGCCAACTCGGACAAATTACACAGACAGGACACATGCACTTTATACATGTATTCTAAATAACCCTCTGTCTCGTCGAGATTATGCAGCGGCCTCCCCACACTTCCTCATTATACCTCTCTTTCACATTCACGCATCGTACTAAAGCAGGAGCGCCTGGGACACCGGTGAGAGAGGTGGTGGGAAAGTATGGTTTAGAAGGAGCTCAATAAAACGAGCGGGTACAGACGGATCGACATTCGGGCAAGTTAATACGGATTCGTTACGGAAACAGGGTAGCGCAGCTAGGAACGAAGAAAGAAGACATCGCTAGCTTTCGTGGTGCCTTCTTTCTTGGTCGTCGCGCTACTCTCATTCCATAATGCGACAGACAAGTGTACACGGCAAAGCGCGAGACGTGTGACAGAATTAGGAGATTATAGGGGTGCGACAGGACCGCTATGACCAGGGCAAAGCAGCGGCGTTCGAAGCCAAAGTCGAGCCATTTCAAATTCCGAGTTTGTCCCCAGCAACCATGGTCTCGCCTCAGCCACCCACCAGTGCCGAAAGCCTTAAAGGTTTCCCGGCTGTGCCCATATCTATGCCACATGCCAGAGCGGACTCGACTCCGCTGTTAATATAGGCAATGATACACGTAAGCAACATTTTTTTTTTTTTTTTTTGCGTCATGCAAGTGCATGCGACCTACATGTGAAAACAGCAGTCGCTTTCCTCATTACCTGTGCATCATTTGTCGAGAAACCTTCGTGGCAGGGGGTGTCACGTGTAAGGTCTAAAATATAAGGCGTGCAATATTATTCACTTCATATTTGTATCCGTTAACCCTTTGTAGTGATCCAGGCACATAGCTAAGACCGAATAACGACGAAGGTGAAGAAGGCAAGACAGTATAGGAGATTCGCGGTAGCGCGAATCGACCGCCGTGGCCTCTTAATTAAAACGTTTGAGACACTGTATCGATTTCATGTGTTAGAGGAAGATGACGAAACTACAATCGAAGTCTGTTTTGATTACTAACTTGCAGAGTAATTGTAGTTTCTAGAAACAGTATGTAAAAGTTCAGGAGCTCAATGAATTCTTGGCCAATCCCTCAGAGTGGGTACGAGCCATGTTTTAAGGACATCATCATCGAAGAACATGAATATGCCCATTCACGGGGGCTGTACTCTACCATCCTTATAACAAAAGAAAAGCAACAATTTTCTCCACCTTCCACTATTAATGAGGAATTTACGGCGCTATATATACATTCTTTTGATACACAAGACGACTTGGACACGCGCACTAAACCGGGAGAGTTGCCATATTTCCTACCATTTTTATCGCTGTTTACAAATTCGTCGCAACGTATGATGTCCGTCTCATCACCTCCGCTAATGCTTGCCCGAATTTGAAGTTATCATTAGGCCGAGGTGAAATATTGAACATGTTGAATAGAGGATCCAACCTTTCGTGCGATCTCTGAAGCTCTCACAAAATACATGACCATCTGTTTGGAAAGAATATAAAATCCCAAAACAGTGGAAAACGGCGAAAATCGTATTGATCCCAAAGCCAGGCAAAAATCTACAGCTTGAAAACCTCAGACCAATCCCGCTGACCTCGTACATTGGGAAACTGGTGGAACACGTGGTCCACGACAGATTGAACAGATACATGGAGAACAGAGAAGCCTTTCCACACACAATGGTGGGCTTGCGCCCGAAGTTAACGACGCAAGACATAATGCTGAGAATTAAACATCGAATAATAGACAGAAACGGCTGCTCTCGAATGGACACCAGGATCTTACTGGGACTATAGATCTAACCAAAGCCTTCGACAATGTGAAACACGAAGCAATGTTGAAGAACCTGGAAAAATTGCGAGTTGGGCGTAAGACCTACGAATATATCAAAGCCTTTCTATCCGACAGAAGAGCAACCTTAACAAGTCGGACGAACTAGAGATGGGAAGCAGAGGTACGCCGCAAGGCTCTGTTTTCTCGCATTTGCTCTTGAATGTCGCCATGATAGGCCTCCCAGAAATACTTAATTGCATTGAAGATCTAAATCATAGTCTATACGCCGATGATATTACGCTATGGATAACGGGAGGCAGTGGTGGCCATATTCATGACACACTGCAAAAGGCGATTGATGCGGTGGAAGCATACGTTGGGCCGAGAGGTCTGGGATGCTGTCCGCAGACATGCTCCAGCAGACATGATGTTGCTATACCAGCCAACATCACGAGGGAAAAAGAAAACAGAAGTCCCTCTTTGCAAACCAAGGACGACAAATACCGCTAGTTACAAGTATAAAGATCCTCCGTATGTGGATTCAGAACAGCAGCTACAATATTGAAACCATCAGACAGTTAGAAAACAGTACATATCCAACGAGGCGTCTTATTTCGCGCATAGCAAATAAACACCACGGTGTGAAAGAAAATAACTTGATCAAACTAATTCAGGCCTACAAGCAAGCTCTGGGTATCCCGGTCTCCACTTCGAACGAACGTTTCGAGGCACTGGGACTCCATAACACCTGGAAGAATTGATAGAAGCTCACACAGCTGCATAGATGGAGAGGCTCTCTAAAAGCCAAACCGGAAGACATATTCTAGAATCACTGCGCATCAAACTATAGAACCAGAAATGGCATATCAAAACAGATATACCAGCGGATATTAGGAGACATCTATATATCCCTCCATTACCCAAACACATGCATATTTCGCACAACGACGAACGAGAAAATAAAGCGCCAAAGCATTAGGAAAAAAGGTTTGAAAATTATAAAGACGTGCTCTTGGTAGACGCGGCCGACTACGAACAAGAAGACGTCCATGGCTAGGCAGTAGTCAATAATGAAGGAGATGCAAGTGCGTCAGGCACAGTCCTAACAACCACGCCAGAGGTAGGAGATGAGGTAGCCATTGCACTAGCAATGACTTCTTCCAAATGTAATATAAACTGTAACTGATTCCAAGACCGGTATATTAACTTACGCTAAAGGACGCATCTCGCCAAAGGCGCAAGAAATCTCCGGGCTGGTTTCCAAGAAGACGGGTCAGGGGAATACAGATCATCTGGGCACGGGCCCACTCCTGGCCTGCCAGGCAACGCAATGCGCATAACGCGGCTCGAGGTTTCGCAGACCGATACGACGTCACCAACACCACATGGACGCATTCGCAATCCACCGGTCGGGCACAGATAGGCTGGTGTCCTATAAAAAATCACAGATCATTACAGACTACCCGGCATATACCAGATAGTCTGTTACAGATACCCAGCAGCACATTGTCCGTTAAACAAGTGGCAATCGGTGGCTTGGCGGCTATACAAATCAACACATTCCCCAGCCTACCCAGGCGTATACACAGACATATGTAAGCTCTGTACCAACAGAGCAGACCTTCAACACATAATCTGTGCATGCCCAAAGGAACAATACAATAACAATAACAAGTCAGAAACACAACAACCAACTTTAATAAAACATATCAGGAGCAATGGGAGACCGTGCTGCGCAGCTCGGACCCGGATTTTCAATGCAAGACTAGGCCAAAGGGCTGAAGACGCCGCCGCAACCCAGGGGCTGCCAGCCACCGTCTAAAGAGGGGAGGCTTCTTAGTCATTAACCCTTCCTCTAACCACATTTTGGGCAAAATAAAGTTATTTCTCTCTCTCTCTCTCTCTCTCTCTCTCTCTCTGCGTTAGACCAAACTCAGATGTAAAACCGATTCTGCGTTATACGCTGACAGACCACAACCGACATCAGCGTCGTACTTCGAAGCTCAATCACAGCGAACGATACTTTTTTGACCGCTCTAAACAATGGTTGCCACGTTAGTTCATGGTCAGCTATTCACCTTTTCGCGGTGGCAGGCTGATGTTGCCACCATGTATTTTTGGCTGGTTCCTTTTCGGCGTGCCTGTGTAACTTTGGTTGTTTGCCTCAACTGCCTCCGATGCCTCCTTGTTTACAATGGAGTGTATGACGCCTGCGCGGCTTAGAAAACCTCTGTTTTCGGAGATATCGTAGGCGGTGACTAGGTGGACGACACGAAGCTTTAATCACAGCTTCAGAGAACAGCAAAAGCGCTTTCGGAGCTGATTAAGCTATGTCCAAACGGCGCAAGCAGCGTATATGGGGCTTGTTCTAAAAGCGGGGCTAAACATGTATTCCAAGCTATCCAAGCTTTCCCATTATGAATTCAGTCAGGATTAGTTTGTTTTACTCTGTTCTTTATTCGGCAAATATTTTGAAGCAGTGGCTTGTCAGTTTTTGACTCAGTGAGGTTCCTCGGTGGGGCCCACTATCTGATATTTCTGCCTAATCGCTCGCGGGGTGTGTTTAATTCCGATAGTTCTTGCTGCGCACAAGACTTGAAACGTAGCTGTTTTGTACATTGTAATACATTGTAGAAATATATATTACAGCTAGTAACTCGCTTACTCTTGTGGACCGTCACGAAATATTCAGCTTCGACCATTCGTGCGGCATCGCTGTAGTCCGTCATATATTGTGCGTATACAGTGCAGATAGTCAAGTGTGCTCCCATTCAATCATTCTCGATACGTCGGCGATAGAGTGGGCGTAAGTTTTCCTGCCATTTGGGAAGACAGATGTATAGATACGTGCCCGAAACAGTAATTACTAAGACAGGAAGCGGCGCTACTCCCACTGTCATTGTTTAACGAATGGTACTCACTCTTGCCGAAGGTTCTGGGGATGAAGCCCTTTCTTTGAAGGTTAGCGATACAAGGCTGGCGGATGAGCAAATTTCTGTATCCTCGAGGATGGAAAGCCGTACATCACGAAGTGACGGTACAACGTTCGCAGGTGCAGCGCGGTTCGCGAAC